>NW_008613967.1:0-4775 GCF_000691845.1 Merops nubicus | reverse complement strand
CTGCTTTCCACAGACCCCATACAGCTGTAGAAATTAGGTTACAGGCATTGAGAGCTGGGAAATTAAATGTGACTGCTGGATAAAGCTCTGCAAGTGACAAATCCAATGAGTTCATTTTAATCCTCTTGAGCTGCTAAACATAATGGCTGCATGGGCTCCTGCACAGCTCTGTCTTTCTGACAGAGCCAGGGATGGCTCTTTCTGTGGGATGTCTACTCCTGGCTTTGATATGCATTATGTTCTCCTGGGCTGTAAAATAACCTAGGTAAAAAGCAGCATTTACAGTTACTAAGAAGCATAAAACCCCTTTTACAGTGGTATGGAAGCACCCATTTTATGGGCCAAGTAGGTTTTGCACCAGTTTCTGACTGCTCACAGCTATAGGAGTTGTGAAACCACTGCCTGGAGCACTGCCACAGTGCTCTTCCATGTTGACTCTCCTCCTGGCCACACCATTGTTGCAGCCCAAACATGTTCCCCCTTTTAGCCAACCCGTATATAGGTCCCTACCTGTTCCTTGGGTTGTTTGGGGTTTTTCTTCCACCACCCCAGCACAGCCCTGCTGTCCCTTGCTCCTCACCTGCTTGGGGGAGATGCTGTCCCATACCCTAAAAGATGCCAAATGTTTTACTCACCATTTAGCACTTTTTCCAAGATTCCAGAATGTAGTTTCTTCATCAGCCTTCCCTCAATATTAGGGAAAAAAAAAAAATCTACATGTGCCCATCAGCACTGTAAAAAGTCAACAGTGTAAACAAGGATGTGCCACATTTAATGTTGCACTAGCTGAATCTGCTCAGCATCCTGCCCCAGGGATTCAGGATATGAGATAACACATTTCGGAGCTCAGAGACTGTTTTGGATCCTGTAATGTCTTTAGGAAGTGGGCATCATATCTAATGAAGATGCTGAAAGAAATAAGCATGCCCCATTTATCCCAGTTATAAATTCCTGCTAATAACTGATAGCAAAGGCTTATGCTCCAATGCAGGGGAGCTGAGCTGATTTAAGAGAATATCATATCCTGTTCCTTGTCCATCAGTGCTGCTCCTTGCAGCTTCATTGCAAATCTTAGGGTAACTGCTTTGAAAAAGTTCGGTTGTGAGATTGTGGTTTTGGTTATGCTTTTTCTTTTATGACCCATTAAAACAAAAGTTTCTTATCTTAAAAACACAAAACAAAACAAACCATAGCTGAAAAAAATGTCACCTTAGTTTAGTATAAAAGGTTAGAAGACAAAACAGGCAACCCACATTTTTAATTTCATGATTTTTTCCAAACAAAATCTTGCTGTTCTGTTAAGTCGTCTCAATCAACTACCTTCCCAGATGACCAGAGTTTACAGAAGATCAGTTTTATTTCATTTTGTAACAATCATGGGTAACATCTCAATTAACTAAATGTCTGAGAATATTTTCCCATCATTCCCTGACTTTTAAGGCTCCCTACATGCCCCAAGCAAATAACTTTCTGTCTGAAATAGTAACTCAGTCCAAAGGAAACAGTTAGGTCCAAACTGCACCCTGGCCACCTTCTTTGGAGCCTATCAGCTCATTCTTTTTAATCTTTCAGTGTAAATCCACAGAAAACTGTGTCTCTCTCACAATCCCTCTTTATCGCTGCCTGATGTCCATCACTCAGGAAGAATCTCCAGCTCTTGTGGCTGAGGTCCCCAGTATGTCCTAAGACATGCACTCTCAAAGTGGGATTTTTCCTTTGGAAACTGTGTTAAAACCAGCTCCCCCACATAGTATTCCTCGATGCCATTTCCAAGGCAATATGTGACATCTGTTGCACTGCAGTTAAAATCCTTCCAGATTAAGATAATAATGCAGAAAGCAAGTGGGAGTTCCATACCCTGTTATAATTTTGAAAATCTCTACGTCACTTATCAGAGTAAGCAAAGCATTTGATTTTTAAGATGGATTTTTGGAATTACACCACATATGTCAGGGTCTTGAGCACGCTTCCCCCTGCTCCTGAGGGTTTGGTAGCCTGAGTTTGGTACCAGGTGAGCTGATGGCCTTGGTAAAAGGGTTGTTGGAAGCCCGGGCCAGGGTCGTCCCTCTTGTCTGGAGCTGTACTTGAGCTGCCATTGGTCTCTGCCTGAGTTATGCAATTATGCTGCCTTTGCTGCAGCCATGCCCATGCCCAGTCTTGGTCCCCACCCATCAGCTGGTGTCCAGCCCCATCTCCATGGAGGTGCCTGATATCCTGGGCTGGGACTGCCAGAAAAAAATATGAGTTGAAATCTTTTGGTGTTAGCTGAAAACTAACACACCCTTTTTGACTGAAAAGGAAAATTATGGGTTTTGTAGAAAGGAGACACTTTCACTGAATTGTTTAATTTGATACAAATTCCTAAATTCCTTGAAGAAATTGTTTTGACAGAAAATTTTGTTCCAGTTGTCATTACAAGCAATATCTAGGTGCATCTACAGTAGCATTTTGGTCCAAATCAAGGCCTGCTTTTGAAGCAAAATCTCCTGATGACACCTACTTAACCATGCTTTCAATTCTGTCATTGAGTGATAGTGGACCTTGCAAAATTATCTCCTTTGGTATGAAGCTAAAGCAGAATGTGGGCTTCAATTGCTAGTAGCTTTCCAATCCAGGAGAAAGGACTAGAGCTAGTCTGAAGTAAAATTCCTTGAAAAGTCCTCAGTATGAACATTAGGCATTTGGTCAGCATTTGGTCCATCCAAAAACATTCAGTTATTGGAAACCTGAAATAATTTTTTAAACAATGAACAAACTACTGAGGCGTATTAGTTTTGTATATTATTAGGATAAGCAAATACTACTTGTAGAGAACTTGCATTATCTGAATTCTCAGTTGCCTGATACAAAGAGCAAAGAAACTCTCTCTGAAACTACAGTTATTTTTGCAAGTCCTTGAGTCATTTTTTTCTAAACAATTTATCTCAGTACGTTGAGGTTGCCTGTATCTTGTTAGTTTTGACCCAGTGATGACTTCTTGCATCATGTATTTCACATTTGTGGTGTGTGCGTGAATAGAATCACAAAATGAAAATTTCCCGAGATAACAGAAACACAGATGGCACCATACCAAAAGGTCTGTAAAAAGTGAGTCATTTACTTTGCATCAGATGAAATAATTTGTGTAAGAAAACTTGATATAAATAGGTCCATAAATAATTAGAGAAATTAAGAAATTTAGACATTCTTTAAAAATGCAACAGAGTCAATTTGATGATTAATGCAGGCATTAGCATCTTGCAGCTAATAGCTATACGTGTGGGTTCCATGACCACCTACAGACTGCTTCCCAGATGGTGCAGCTAAGTCTTGTGTAGAGGTGCACAGGATGCCTGGGGGAGGGTATGATGTGAAGGGAAGCACATGTAGTAAAACATACCACAAAATTAAATATTTGAAGAAAATTGTAGCTCGATATCTCATACAAAGCATAGAGCATAGGGTGCTCTTCCAGCAGGAGCAGGAATATAATGGAAAGTCAGCAGTGATCCCATAACAGCTGATCACAAAACTTTGTGTCATTGCAGCAAACGGGATGTTTGATAGGCAGCTTCTCCTCCCCTGTCCTGTGTTGGTAACTGCTTGGGGGCTGACCTCATGAGACCCTGAAGGAGCACATGGTTTGAACTTTCACACCTACTGTCCAGCACACCCTCAACAAGCCAAGTAATTATAAGACAAAAGCACTCTGACATCTAATTCTTGGTACTACCACTGAATTCTATGCAGCCACACAATAAGAGATTATGCTAGAAAACGGAGACAAAGTCAGGAAACAAGGCATGAAGACCACATGAATATTAAAGGCAAAGATACAGCATCATTTTCCTCACCTCTCCAGGCAGAGAAGCATTTCATCTCAGAAGAGATTTGATTCTGCATCACATTGGTTTGCAGTTTGATAGCCTTTTTTTTTTTTTTTTTTTACCAGTCCAATTTCAGACCTGGCAAAATATAATTGGCCAGAGCTCTGCTTCTGTGCTTGAAACTTTGATTCAGTAACCTCTCTCCTATTGTATTCCACAGAGATCCAGAACTAATGTGTGCTTGGGATCTGAAAAGAATGATTGTCTGAGAGAACTGAAGTTCAATTCCTTTCTTTCATTTCAATAAACTGAGGTTGACTTTTAAATGTCCTGTCAGAGGAGATTTTTTATCACAATTAGAAGCTGAGATATATAGTGGTCTTACCGAAAGAATAAAATGGAATGTTCTTCCACATTTCTGTGCAAGTATCAGTCAGAAAATGCAAAGCAATGGGAACAGAAATATTTTCACAAACACTCGTGCTGATTAAAAAAAATGAATTTGTTCCAGCTGTGTTTGCTTCTCTCAGATAGGCAAATAATCCAGTTCTGATCACACAGATTCTCACGGAAAGCAAACTTGGGAAACTCGTGAAGGTTCATGGTGGAAGGCAAAGTTTACACAGAGGAGGAAATCAACCAGACAGGAATCAGGCTGCACTGATCACAACCAGCACTACAAACGTGTACAACTACCCGCAAGAATATTTGACACAATTATAGTAGCACCTTGTGCAAGGCTTCAAACATGTCAGTGCAATGTTGTTCAAAGGAACTCTGAGTTGGACAAATTATTGGCCAAACCCAAATGTCAAGAAATATCACTCTTTGTAATTATTTAAAACTGTGTTTCTCTTACCTGAAAGATACCAGCCCAAGAGGGTTAATTCAGATTAACTGGCTTTAATCTTTATATTTACCCAAACCTTATGTAGTCTTTAAATTTATATTTTATAATATTTTATATTT
>NW_008613966.1:0-5782 GCF_000691845.1 Merops nubicus | reverse complement strand
CGCAGCCGCAGCGCCACCGCTGCCAGCCGAACCCAACGCGCGGCACCGCACGAGTTGGTCCGGATGTCCTTCAGGTCACGCAGGTGCGCACCACCCTGGGGCACCGGTCTTGGAGAGATTCTACACACTCTTCGGGGTTTCCTGTTGAAGTTACTGATGCAGGAGACCCAGAGATTCTTTAAAGTACTGATACTGGCACTGAGAGACTTGATAATTCCTCAAGCAGCAAAACAATATAACTACCGCTACCAAAAGCTGCAGGCCCAGGTCCTTGTTCTTTGCCCTGTGCCACTACACCTTTTTTGCTGGTATGATGAATTTGTGCAGTGTATGCTGAACCACGGAAAGGAACTGATATCTTTCAGACTTAACCGGGTTTTAGCCAGATCCATCATACCACACATTTTTTCACCCTGAGTATACATACAGCAAGTTTGTTAAAATCGTGGATTCGCAATATTGGAAAGCTTTTTTAAAAGCTTGCCAATAATAGACTAGCTAGACTATCTCCTGTTGGAAGGCATGGCTGTCTTCTGCCAGATGCTTGCCTGACGGCTCTGGAGGATACCTTTGTAGATCCTGCAGTCTATTATGCAAACATTTTTCAGGTGTTTGTGGACTTCCAGGGCAGACTGAACGATCTCACGCAGCTGGTGATTTTCTGTAACTCCTGACTCCCTTCACATGAACTGTGCCTTCTCTTGTAATTGTGCAGCTGGTCATCTGCAACTGTTCCTCCCCCTGCCAAGATCTGTTTCAATTTTCTACATGTTAATGGATTTCTGAGGTAGGTACGGTCTCTATGTGGTCATTTAGGCTTTTATTAAATAGTGTAAGTGTGAGAATAGGTACTTCTGGCTTTCCTGTATCCTTCCATGTAACAGTGGACCCACCCCTTTGTCCAATCTGTTAGTTTCATCTGGGCCTGGTTTCCTTATCTGTCTTATGAAAGACCATGCCAAATGCTTCAGAACCATCAAGATGAATGACATGTATTGTTTTGCCTTGGTCCACAGGACTGTCATAAGAGGAAATGAGATTTGCTTGACTCAATTTGTTCTCATCAAAACCATCTTGACTGTTTAATCATCTGTTATCTTCTAGGTCTTTACAAATAATTTCTGTATTTCTGTTTTCTCAAACAAATGAAATTAGATTGATCCATAATTCTTCAGCACTTCCTCCTCCCCAGTATCCTGTGGAAAATGGCCATAATTATGGCCTTTTTGCAGTTTTTTGTCACTTGTCCATCTCTTGAGTTCTTAATATAGTTATCGATGGCAGAGATTTAATGAACCTACACTGTCAGGGTGGTTTCTGTGCTAAGTCATTTGCTATGATCAGATTTTTATCCCAAGTATTCTTCAACATTGTTTCATCTTGCTAAAAGAGCTTACCTCTCTGCTCTTGTTATTAATTATTATAGCCCTCTGGTCACCATTGATTCTGTCAGCAAAGAATGATGTAATAAATAAAATAAGTAAAAGCATGAAATAATTTCAAGGATTTTTTTTCCTGGTTTGTCCTTTCCTTGTGTTCAGTAGTGGTCTAATACTTCAATGCTGGTGCTGCTATATTTATAGAAAAAAATCTGCTTTTGATGTCCTATGGTAATTACTTGGAATTTTGTACCACAGCCTTGGTCTATAAGTTAATGTGTTATGCTGCCTTTATTTGGCAGCATGATCCTAGTTTTCACTTCCTGTAAGCTCCTTATTTGAATCACGGTTATGACAAACTAATGATTGATGACACTCCTAGTCAAAGTGTAGCAGAAGACTACACTTCCTCTACAGTAAAACAGTCTCCTGATGAAACTTCCCCCCCACCCCCGAAGCAGGGAAAGAATTGTCTTTCTCCTCTAGGTTTCCGCTCCTTGGGGGCCATAATAACTGAATTTATTCAGGTCCTCTTTTCTGAAATTGTCAGTTGCTGGTTTCTTCTCAGAACCCTGTTTTTGTAGAAGATCATGAATACATTTTATGTTTGCTCTCAGACAGCCCACCTTCTGCAAAATGTTTTGCACTGGTTCCTCTCTGTTGGCTCAAATCAAATCTACCAGAGCCTAATCTTTCGTTGTTTTCTTCCAAATCCCGGATCAAAATTTATCATTCGTATTCCCAGATCTTCCTAGCCACTCTAGCCTTTCCTAACAGCTGTTGGTTGATTAAAATCCCCTTAGTGGTACTAGAACTTGGCATGGTTTTGCTGGCTGCTTGAAAACCTGTGCTTCTCATATTGCCATGACTTCAAAATTAAGTCTATACTCTCATCACAGGTATTTCAGCAGACCTGTATCACTCAGAGAAACGGACTTTGGATGTGGTGTGTGTATCTCTGATAATCTGGGAACAGACTGTACATGTTCCTTTCCTTGTTGAAGAAGCTCCTTTGGCTAGTCCATTTGTCAACTTATTTCACAAAGTAAGTCCTTGTATTTTACCAACTAAATTGTGATTTGAGACTTCTGTTCTCTTCTTGTGTCAACATCTCTTGCATTAATAATAAGTGTATTTGTTCTTCTGCCTTCCCTTTTTCACCTTACATTGCATAGTGTTAATTTTTAGATCACTGTGAAGTCCATCTTTCTCTATGCTTCTTTGATACTTTTTCATAGCTTTGTTTCTTTTCTTGTTCTGCTACATGATGACTTGGAAGTGCTCCTTCCTGCCTGGAGACAAAGACTTGATGGTGATCTGGGAGAGCCAGAGGTAAATTCAGATTATTTCTTGGTGTATACTAGCTACTCCGCACTGTGAGTTTAATCCTCCAGTTAAAATCAAATGGAACGTCTCAAGGTTGCTAGTATATGTCATCAAACTATGGTAAATGTTACAAATAGTTTTAAGACAAACTATGCTGAAATGAACAGTCAGTATCTCTAACAGGGAAAAACTGACTCAAACATTGAAAACATCTCATAGACTTGCTTTGGATTTAAATTTCCACTTGAGAATTCCACAACTTTTAAGTTATACTTAGAAAGTGTATAGCTTATGATTTGGACAACAGTGATTCACTTCTCTCATGACAGGAGAGGAAACTATGTGTGCATAAACTAAAGAGGATCTTGCAGTTTCTGAATTCTGATTATAGGCAATATGATGCATTTCAGTAACAAAATTAAATATCCCTTTATTTCTTACTATCGGCATTAACTCCATTTCCCCAAATGAAATAAGATTTCTGTGTGGCATTGCGACATACATTCTAAAACAGATACTTATGAATAGCTGCTTCATTGATCTTCCAGTTTTTTGGCCATCAATTTTAAGTGTTCACTTGTGTTACGCATACAGCACTGTGAACTACAGAAACTTTAGCTGAGCCCTAAACAAAATCTGTAGTTTAGCAGCATTCCCAGAGCTGTGTGCCAGCTCTGCTGTACTGTAGTTAGAACAAAGGAGACATAAAACATTTCTCAGTCCATAAATGTATGTTTTTCGGTCTGGCATTCATATGGGGAAGTCCACCTGCAAAATACAAGCTCCAAAGGAACAGCTTCCTCTCCAGGAGAAGCGAGCTCTCTGTGGGGTTCAAGGGCAGGCAGCATGGTTAAAATAGCTGAATTTTAATCTTCCCTGCCTGTTACAAGTACCTCCTGACATAATGTACCTGTGTTTGGTTTGCATTCATGAGTCACCCTGAAGAGGTTAGGAAGGACAGAAAAGCTGCACTACGCTCTAGTTGCCGCACAGAGCTGTGACAGATAGCAAGGCTACGGGGTGGCAAGGTCATTGATCTGTGCCATGTCCCAGCTGCAGAGCTAGCATCTAACAGGAGATAAAATCATGCTCTATCATGCCAGTAGGAGAAAAGCCTGCTCAGGAGAGCTTGGAGCTGTCACCGGAGCATTCAGAGAGTGCTGAATACTCTCTCTTTTTTTTAAACTGTTCAAATACAGGAACTGTGTCTAGATATCTCAGGCATAACAGGTAGGCATATCAAAGTTCAAAGACTCTGACGTCCTTCCCATTATTAAAAATAATGAACAAACATGACAGACAATATCTTTTGATAACTTAGGATATGAGACTGAAGTATCACACGTAGACATGACTTTCCCTAACTGGGGAAAACAAAGTAAAAGTTTGTGGGTTAGTGTCACGAAAATGGTTGATTTTCTCTACAGGAGCAGGTAGAGCAACCCAATATTACTACCATCGTATTGTCAAGCAGAAGAAAGGATCCTTATTATCTTTCACACATGGGAAACTCTGGAAAAGTGAAACTAGAAGGATTTACTTCAGATGTCCCACCAGTTCTGAGGCCGCTGTGAACCTGTACCAGTCCTGAACATCAAGCATGACTGTCCATTTTAAGAGAGTCATCTGACTGGCAATGGCCACTTTAGACTGCAAGTTTTTGCTGGTTATTGTTAGTTGTGATGAAAGGTAACAGCCTGTGAAATGCCTTGGGCAGGGTGAGCTATGAAATAGTCTCATATCTTCTGTTGTGAATCTGTGTTGCTCTCTTTAGGAGCAAAATTAATTCCTTGATGATGCACATATCTAAACACTGGTTACAAGGTGCTGCACCTAGCAAGGCTAAAGGAACGGAGGCTGGGAAAGGAGGCAGTCTGCAGGTGAGACTTAGATGTGACACGAAGCTTAGTACTTTGAGTGATGCCTCCTGCTACTTGTCCAGTGCAGCTCCCTGCTCAGTGTCTCAGCTTCAGTGGATCCGATTTTTTACTTTTGCTTCTCGATCTGTGTGGTCTGCATGTGTACCAGGTTAAGGCCAGGTGATGCCAGCTGTCACATCCAGCTAGGCTGTCCCTCTGGGGAGGCTGCAGGGTGAGTTGCTGATGGTGCTTTTCAAGGGGAAGCAGTAACTGTTCTCCCCACCTGGTGGGTTGGACCAGAGAAAATTGTGTATGTATTTGAAAGAAACTTACTGAAATACGGCTCCAAATACAGATGTACTGTTCAGACCTACACTCTATAAGGTACCTTATTTATTGAGAGTAGGTCATGGAGAAGTATTGGAAAATGGGAGAAGCAGGGTGGAAAATTTTAGGGAGAGCCAGTGACAATGGTCAATGATAAAATGAGTGTTTTACCTCCGAGGATTAGTGTAAAGAAAATTAAAAATCCTAAAACAACTTCACAAGCAGATTTCAGAGACCGAGACAGTAGAGTCATGTTGTGTCAGCAGTTGCCTTCTGATCACCATTTCTGAGCTGACAGTCTGAAATCTAGTAGTAAACATTATTTTAAAAAAATAATTTTTTACCCCAGAGACATGAGTATTTCAGAGACAAGTTCTTATATGTGTATAGAAGACCTCCAGGATCTGTATGGGATTATTTTACCCTCATAGGAGGGTAACTGCAGTACTGACGTGGTGGTTAGATGGAAGTCTTACGCTCAGGGTCTGGCCCTTGGACAGCTGGGGCAGAACCACCACCACTGCCATCTTGATTGAAAAGCTCAAGCTCTCTCCAGTTCAGCATCCTCTCAGTGAAGTGCTCTCTGCGTGTCACCCATCACCTTCAAAAGAATCACAGAATCATTCAAGTTGGAAAAGACACATCAAAACTACACCAGGTACGTTAAGGCTTCCATTACACGATGTAAATCCTATCCCTTAATGCACTTTCTCTGAACTAGCCTTTGCCTTTCAAAGCAGTACTCCATAAAAGGCAGAGAGACGAGCTTCCACATCAGACAACTTCTCGCATCAAAACCTCACCACAACTTTTCTGCACAGAAACTCAGCCCCTGCTTCCCGCTGCCGCTGGGCCTGTTCCTCCCGGGGGCTACCAGGGCCCAGGGCGGCC
>NW_008613965.1:0-3228 GCF_000691845.1 Merops nubicus | reverse complement strand
CTCTCACTCGGAGGGGAATCCTCCTTAGTGCCTGCTGCACGGTGTGGCCATTTTCCATTTCTTCTTAGCCAGCTGCTCTGCTGGGTTCTTGGTGGCCTTCCGCCCCACGTTGGGCAGGTCCATGGTGGACCCGCAGCTGGCTCTTCGTGGCTCTGGGGTGTGCGTGCAGGGTCGCGGGCTGCAGCGACGCCCGCCGGGACAGCGGGGCTGTGGTGCCTGGAGGTGCTTCGGCCTGAGCCAGCCGAGGCTCTTCCCTTCATTCCTGTGCCTGGGGGGCCAGGTGGCTCACTCCACGCCCAAACCTGGGCACGGCGTGCTGGGCCTGGGAGCTGGGGCTCAGGGAATGAGCCAGCAGGACAGTAACACTGTAACTCCTGTCCTTCAAGAAAAGCAGGAAGAGCACCAGGAAATAGAAAGGGTGCTCAGTGGGGTTTGGCACGTTCTTGGGCTCCCCTTGGGAGTGCAGGGGTTGAAGGTGTAGCTGGAAGCAGCAGAGACTATACCTGGGGATTTGCCTTCACCACAGAACAGCTTTCCTCATAGGAGAAGTCAACCCATCACTTCAGCCTTTTTTTAGACTAGTTTGGCTTTCACTTTTAGGAAAGTAAGTACTGATGCACTGGGAAATGTGCTGGAAGGGTCTGTCCTCAGAGATGCTGTAAATGGATGGAATAAATCTGGGGTTTTGGCTCAAAAGAGTCGAGTCCGATCCAGTGCATGGAGTTGGACACGTTGTTTGGCCTTCCAGGTTCCCCATTCTGTGGTTGTATAAAGTGGGAGCAGCAGTTGTTCAGCAACTCAGGAGATGAGAGAGTGAACAACCCCTTTGGAAGTTCTTACTATGCACTGAAAGGTGACAGCAACAACAGGGAAACGCAACAGGAACCCTTCCCAGCCTTGCTGTACTACTGCTTAGGAGACGTGTTTAGGAAAACAAACAAGTGATGTGGGGAAAAAAAGGGTTGTGGCTGTGAAAGGAGACCTATGGGGAGTGGCCTCATCTGGAGGGAAAACGATGCGCGTAGGGTCCAAAAAAACCAATGTCATTGCAGGAAACTTGTGTGGGTACTGGGGAAACGGGGACATGGTTCCTGTGATCCCGTTTTTGACGCCAGAAGGCTTCCAGAACCACACAGGAGCTGTGTCAGGAACAGAAGATACCAACAGGATGATTCACATTCCATAGCCTGTTCTTTTTGATTGGTTTGTTGTTTTTCTTTTATGCTACAGAGTTTCATGAGATGAATTGTCAGGTTTGTGCAGTGAAATGAACTACTTGGCGGGTTGAGAGCATAAGTTAGTGAAATCATTATCTTTTAGGTCTCAAAAAAAGTCAAAACTGAAAAAGATTTTTCTTAGGTAAAAATACTTGGAGGTGACCGTTTCTTGTCCTTGGTGAACAACATGAATGACTTCTCAGACAGGGAGGAGTTCTCATGCTGTGCCCGTTGGGTTTCTGACAGGTGGACAGACACGTGGATCTGCTGCAAGTGGCCAAAGAGACGGACGGCTTCTCGGGCAGCGACCTGAAGGAGATGTGCCGGGACGCGGCGCTGCTCTGTGTCAGGGAGTACGTCAACGCCGCCTGCGGAGAGGAGGCGTAGGTGTCGGCGCCGCCCCGGGGCCGCGCGCCTCCGGCTCTTAGTCTGTCTAAGATACCTTGGTTCACTTTGAAAATCGAGCTGTTTGCTCCAGATTCTTTGGGGCTCTGAGTCAGGGCTCAGGACTAGGGCCTGTTCTGTTTAGTCCCTCTATCGAGGATCTGGATGAGGAAATCGAGGCACCCTTGGTAAATTTGTGGATGATACGAAGCTGGACGGGAGTGGTAGGAAGGCTCTGCAGAGGGGTCTGGCCAGGCTGGATCAATGGGTGAGGCCAGTGGAATGAGGTTCAACAAGGCCAAGTGCTGGGTCCTGCACTGGGGTCACAACAACCCCCTGCAGTGCTCCAGGACTGGGGATGTGTGGATGGAAAGTGCCTGTCAGAAAAGAACCTGGGGATGCTGGTCGACAGCCAGCTGAACATGAGCCAGCAGCATGCCCAGGTGGCCAAGAAGGCCACCAGCAGGCTAGCTTGTGTCAGCACAAATGTGGCCAACAGGACTAGGGTGGAGATTGTCCCCCTGGACTCGTTACTGAAGAGGCTGCACCTCGAATCCTGGGTTCAGTTTTGGGCCCCTCACTCCAAGAAGGACATTGAGGGGCTGAAGCGGGTACAGAGAAGAGCAACAAAGCTGGGGAAGGGTCTAGAGCACCAGTCTTGTGAGGAGCGGCTGAGGGACCTGGGGCTGTTGAGGCTGGGGGAAATGGGGGGTCAGGGGAGAGCCCCTCGCTTTTCTTCCCCCAAGAAAAAAGCCATAGGACAACAGAAAATGGCCTCAAGATGTGCCAGAGGAGGTTTAGGTTGGACATTAGGAAAAATGTCTTCCCTGCAAGGGTTGTCAGGGCCTAGAAGAGGCTGCCCAGGGCAGTGGTGAAGTCCCCATCCTTGGAAGGGTTTCCAGGATGTGTGGATTTGGTGCTGAGGGACATGGTTTAGTGGTGCCCTGGCAGTGCTGGGTTAACAGTTGAACTTGATGATCTTAAAGGTCTCTTCCAACCTAAACAATTGTAATGTTCCAAGGCGTGGAGGCTGAGGTGGTGTGAACCAAGAGGGGCTGTCACCAGGCTGTATTGCCAGTAGCGCTCCCGCACGCGGAACACCACGCGGCCGTCCCGTTCCCTGCCTGGACACCGCTCATGGGTGGCACGTGCGTGGACAGGGACGTGTCTGTGGTGTCACAGTGGTGCCTGTCAGAGCCGCCCTTTCCAGGGATCACTTCCTGCTCTTGGAGCTGCTGTTCTGTGGCACCTCCTGAGCCCTTATCTCGCTTTTTTCTCTTTCTCTCTTCCTTTTAAAGCCATGACGAGGATGAAATTCGGCCTGTGCAGCAGCAGGATCTCCACAGGGCGATTGAGAAGATGAGAAGATCGAAGGACGCCACGCTGCAGAACGTTTTGATGCACGTTAGTTTGGATTAAGGGAAATGAGTGTCTTTGCAGTTTCTGACGTGATTTAGCTTGACCTTTGTAATCAGTTAGCAAAAAAAAACCATCAGGGGTGGGAGCGGGGACATTCCTCCAACAAGGGGGTTCTGTTTCTGGAGTTGTTTTTATACAGCAGATCCTAAGTTATTGCGGTTCGTCACGCACAGCCGGGAGCGTGCCAGCAGACCATGGAGGGGATCGG
>NW_008613964.1:418-3129 GCF_000691845.1 Merops nubicus | reverse complement strand
CCCTGCACCCCTCACATTACGGGATGATGCTCAAGGAGCATTTCCTGTTAATCACGGCGAAATGCGGCCGGGTCACTTAGCGAAAGTTCTGTCCCGCCTCGTCCCCGTGGCAGCCTCTCCGTATTTGCAGGCTCCGAGCAGAGGGCGGCACGACGCTGATAAATCGGAACGCGGGAGCCTCCGGCGGGTCCCGATCCGGCCGAGTCAAGCGCAGGCCGCTTAGCGAGCGCGCCTGGAGACAACGCCAGCAAAAGCGCGTTACTGTTGTAATACCCTTGTGTATAGCGCTAATGAACTTGAGAAAACCGAGGCCAAGGAAAGCCAAGGGGCTGAATGGATGAGACCTCCGGCTAATTCGGAGAGCTGGATTTCAGGATATAACGCGACTTGGTTTATTTTGTAGATTTTAACCCCGCCAGGTAAATCGGCATGACCTGGTGGAGGTGGGGGTGAGCAGCAAACGGCACTTTCCCTCTCTAATCCATTAGAGCCATTACATTAATTAGTGTTTACTCCAGATTTAATACAGTAAGGGAGATAAGAGTAGCTGCAAATTAGGCGTGCTCTCTATAGATAACAATAAACTAATCTGATCTCCTATTGTTCTTCCCTGCTCCCTTTACAGCAAGGGTGTTGGGCCCCAGTCCTTCAGGCAGGCGCTGCCCTCGATAGGATTGCGAGACACGGCCCTGGAAATTTGTGGCCTGCAGGAAGAAGCCACAGTACATACGGGCTGTAAGGAGAAGGAACTTCCGGACACCCCGATTATTTCAGGAATTGACTTTCTTTCCATGACTTTTCTGCTTTTCTTATATCATGGAGGACCACGACCGAGTTTTCTGACACAATTTTGGTTTTAATAAAGACAAGAAAGGGAAGCAAATTTAAACCCCAACCTATGTGGCTTCTGAGAGGTTATGGATGGCACCCCCTCCCTCCTTTTTCAGCACTGTTCTTTTTTTCAGAATCACCAGTTGCCAAAGGGTAAGTGGGTGCTTTAGTGGGGAAAAAAAACAAAACAAAACAAAACAAAACAAAACAAAACAAAATACCACGAAAAAAAAACACCCAAACCAAAGCCAACCCTGGTAGAGTTTGAGACATCACCATGGGACACACTTGCTGTGTTTTATAATCTTACAGCCACAACTGTTAGTAACAAGTGTCCTCCTTTTTAGGGGTTTTATAGGGTTTATTTATCAAAGCAACTCTAATAAATAATAATATAACTCTATAATAACTCAAACAATATAGCAGAAAGAAACAGGAAAAGAACAGGAAAAGAAGAAATGAGGAAAGATCAAGCAAAAAAACAACACACTTCTCCTATTTCCAGAAAAAAATCACAAGGTCATCTTTCCAATATCAGGAAACTCTCAAGTGATTTTAATATGACTAGACTGATATCCTTCAGTTTTCACCAGATTTTGTTGGAATTGCAAAGAAAGTCATTGAAATACCTCTTTAAACAACAGCAGCAAAATGAATACTGTCGTGCAAATACCATGTTCCACATTTTCCACTTCCTCTGTACACACACATACAAATCGAAGTTTGAGCAAAACCCACCTATCCATCAATGCTGCAGCACAGTGGATTTTGTATTCAGCTGCTCCTTCGCTGTAACAGCAGAGAAATTCAGTCAGATTAGGTCAGTATCTGTAAAAACTAGATGAACTAGAGTAACAGTAAACACAGCAAGTGGTAGAAAGTGCTTTACTAACTGCCATCAGTAGAGCCGGTCATGTCAGCAGCAGACAGCTCACTGCAGGGTTTCCATTAGAGGGGTATCAATACTGAGGTGCAGCTGTCCTTCCTGCCCTAACCATGCTCATAACCGTGG
Source organism: Merops nubicus (assembly GCF_000691845.1). Classification (NCBI taxonomy): domain Eukaryota; kingdom Metazoa; phylum Chordata; class Aves; order Coraciiformes; family Meropidae; genus Merops; species Merops nubicus. The sequence continues at coordinate 1,286 of NW_008613964.1, read as the reverse complement.
GCCAGAACCCACCCTCAGACCCTCCACGCCCTGTGCCCACCACCACCAGACCACACGCTCTCTGCCTCCCCGCACCGCAATGCTTCTGCTCCACCAGCAGCGCTGGCTCCCTCCAGGCCCTGGCCAGCCAGCTCCTTCCACCTGTTTTGACTGCTGGCCCAGGACCAGCAGCTGGCAGGGTTTGGGGATTCAGCTGCGAGTGTAGATTATGGGGTGTAGAAATTGCATACCAACAGCTGGGAAGTGAGGATAATAGACAAAATAAGGGGAATAGGAACTGATTTCAGTGAACTGACTAAACTAAAACTTGTACAAACCCTGAGAACACTATAGGAGCAACACTGGAGAAGAAAGATGTAAATTTTAGACTCTGCTGACAGCCGAGTGGGGAGAGGAGGAGAAAGAAGTCTCTTTGCGGGGAAAAGCCAGAGGAGAGGAGAGTGAGAAAGAGTGAAAAAGCCTGTATGGATTGTTGAAGTGTCAGGTAACAGAACTCATACAGGCCCACTCTAATGTCCTACAGCTTTGTTCAGTGTAAAGGGTCATGAATTCTGTCTCCACACTCTGTAGGAAAGCAGCCGCTAGGATCAGAGATGACAGATGATGTGCTAGCACTCTGTTCCAAATGTATGCTCTTTTTTATAAGATTTTGTTTGAGGTCGAGATCCCAAATGTGTATGTGACAGAAGAATAATTTCCCAACTCATTCCTGTCTTTTGTGAACCCATGACTTCTCTTACGGGGAGTGCTCCATCCTTAACACCCGTCATAATGCCGTGAGTCCAGAGACACTTAGTGCAGTCCGGGCACAACACCCCTCTCATGCAGACCTGCTATTTTGCTTCAAAGGCATACTTTCAACAAAGGT
>NW_008613964.1:0-387 GCF_000691845.1 Merops nubicus | reverse complement strand
TTCTCGGCCGGTGCCGCTGGCTCCCTGCCACGACACTTAACTTGAGAGTGGTTCCTTCCCCTCTCTACCTTTTTATCCGTTCACAGTTGTAACACACAAGTATCGAGGAGCGTGCCCATGCAAACCACCTGCTGCTACCTCAGCTGCTGGGCAGAGGAGCACAGAGCCCAGGGATGCTGGTGGCGCAGGCAAGCAGGAATCACCGCGAGGGGCAGGAGGAGGTGGCAGGGGCGAAAGACCTCACTGTCGGGCCAAAACACCCGGCTGACCTCGCTGCGTTTGCCCCACAGCGGTGGTGAAGGGGAGAGAGGAGGGGTGCGACCAGCGCAGGAGGGTCCGCTGGAGGCTGTCCCCCGCGGGGCCGGGGCGATGAGGTGGCGGGGCCGA
>NW_008613963.1:433-1284 GCF_000691845.1 Merops nubicus | reverse complement strand
CTCCTTGCAACGCGGTAGGTCGAAAAGGATCGAAACTTCAAGGTGCCCAAGATCCTCTCTCTGGAAAGAGAAAACCTGGCGCGGGTTCTGCTTTGCAGGGTGTGGGCTATGGGGACGGCAGAGATGGTGCAACAGGCACCGAGGGGCTCTGCTCCGTGCACGCCTCTGCAGCAGAGACCCAGCAGCCAGGCCAGGCAGATCCCAGGCTCTGTGTCTCCCAAGGCGTTGCATCCCTCTGCTCCTCGGATGAGCTCAAAAATAACCCGGAGCCTCTCCTGGGACCGAGGCTATGGGATAAATTTGACCCTCCGGCAGCACGTGAAATGTTTGCTAAGTATCCTCGGTTAAAAATAATACCCTCATATTCTGTACCTTCTGTGTGGAGGTGGAAAGCATTGATCGTCGCTGTGCCCTCGGCAGCAAAAGGGCCTCTCCCTGCCCAGAACATCACCCTGCCTGGCTCCTGTTCGTTGGGAGCTTGCTTTCTTTTAACTCGCTCATTTTCTGGGAAAGCTGAGTAGGCAAAACCCAGCCACCTCCTCTCCCCCACCCTTGGGGTCATCTGGGACATGAAGTTAGCCCAGGGAAATGTGGTGGGTGTCAGAATCCGTCCCTCCTTGGGTGTCTTCAGCAGTCTGCAGGTCTCCAGCCAGAAGGGGAGGATGTCTCCGAGATGCTGAGGAGAGAGCAGCTCCAGGGGGCTGGGAAGCCACCTCCTCTCTCCCTCCTCTCTTCTGGGCCAGCTCTAGTTCCCTGCTGCAGCTAGGGGAGGTGGAGAAGAGCAGTTGATGGAAAGCTTCCTGTAAGCAGCACCCAAAGAATGTACCAGTATTGGCAGGCCAGGGTGGCAG
>NW_008613963.1:0-402 GCF_000691845.1 Merops nubicus | reverse complement strand
GCAGGCCGAGGGGGCGAGCCCCACCCCTGCCAGCCGTCAAACGCTGGCAGAGCGAGGGTAGAAACTCCTGGCCCGTGTGAATTCAGCGGGTACCAGCCCTGCCTTCACATCTCCTGCCGCCTGATGATTACAGCAAATTAAAAGCTGGTGCTTTGGACCAACTTAGCTAAAGATCAGAAAGGAGACTTAATTTCATATCATCACCACCGCAAAAGGCAATTAAATGGCTCTGCGAAGTTTTAACGCAAGTTATGACAGGAAATTTAGGGAAAAAAGAAAACCCCACACCCAAAGCCAGCAGCTCTGTCTAGCCGAGTCGCAGGAGGACATACCAAGGCTACCGAGTGCTCCCAAGGCTGGGAGGGCAACCTGTGGGCTACCTTACTCGCCTGGGCTTTCTCT
>NW_008613962.1:0-2991 GCF_000691845.1 Merops nubicus | reverse complement strand
TCCGCAGAGCAGCGACGGAGAAAAAAACAAGTAATGCGGAGCACAGGGATATTTTGAAGAGCACAGGTATATTTATTTTAAGGAGCACAGGTATATTTTGAAAAGGGGTAAAAAAACCCAGCCCACACTCCTGTGCTTTTTGCCTCTGCATCAGCCAGCAGTGAGTTACTGTGCTTATCGCCTTCGGCCAGACAATAGCAGTCAGGCTGAGAAACTTCTACCTCAAACTGTGCATATTGTACAGGGGAATAAACGGGCCGTGTTTACATTAAACAGCATATTTACACACCACTATAGCATTTTAGGAAAAAAGGGGGCGGGGGGAGGGCAGTCGAGGAGCCTTCTGCAGCTTGTTCATTGTAAATACAGATGAACAGGGGGGAAAAAAAAGATCCTGGCAACAACAAAAATTTACTGCACATTTTTTTGTCAAAGTGGTGACAAAGCCGTTTTTTGCACAGTGTTAAGACTTGTAAAGTTTTTTGCAGTTGTTACTTGCACACACATACACACACAAAAATGAAACAGAGGTCTGAATAGCACCGACCCTGAAATTTATTTCTGGTTTTGTCTGATCTGTTATAGTTTTATTGAGAGAGTGACTTTTTTAATATTATTTTATGGAGGTCCTGTAAATATATCTGTATTATAAATTAAAATATCTTCAGAGACTTTATTATTTTTATTTCCAAATGCCCACATGAATCTGCTGTTATTTTAGCACTTGTGTGTCATTTCCATTTTCCTCTTTGTGTGTGTTTTATAACGTATTTATACTCTGGTGCAATTTACTACTGTGTAAGTCATTGGTCTATGTGCAATAAATACCATTGCAGCACAAGCAAGCGTGTCTCTATAGGTTTTGAAACAATACCTACCTATAATGGGAAGAACAGCATTTGTTTTTCTCCAAAGATGGCTCAGGTTACTAATACAACTCTGTCTAATGGCTTTTCCTGACACAGTATTGTAAAAAACGTGTTTGAAACCCAATAAGGTTGTGTTCCTGTCACACCGAGGTCTGCTGACTTCCCTTAAAATTAATGGCTAAAGACAAGGTGTTTCCACTCTGATAATGAGTACGCTCGTTTTCTGTCACTGCTCCTCTCTGGAACATATTCTCTTTTTTTTGTTGGTTCTTTTTTTTTTTTGGGTTAGGAGTACACAGCTGGGAATCAGGAGACCAGAATATTTAAGATTACAGATGATGCTTAATTTGAAAGCTAAAAATGGTCTTGAGTACAGAGAAATCCCTGTATGTGGTAAGCACCAGCGCACAAGTAAATCCACCTCATGCCAAAGGTGGGCCTGATCCTGCCCGAGCAAGGTGGGCCCCAGTGCTGAGCATGGAGGTCAGGGGGTACCCGCTGCCCGAAAAACAATCGGAGGAGGTTCGTGCCCACTAAGGGGAGATGGCAGCTGGGGGGCCGGTCGCAGGAGTCCCAGCTTTGGTTCCCTCTTACTGCACAAAAAGAGTTAACCTCTGAGGGAATGGCCGGGGCATAACTGGAGCAGGATCAGCCTCTGGGACAGATCTAAACACCACTGAAACCTCTTCTGTGTCTGGGTGAACTAAAACTACCTAGTTTGTAGCTCATGAAGCTGACTGTCACGTGGAGCGTGGCTTCAGAGTGCTGCCGACAGTCACATGGTCCTTGGGGCCAGATTATGACAACTGAGTGTTATATTGTGGACTGCTCCAAGGAAGGAGGTGCTGTGAACAGAAGGGCTGCAGACTTGTGTCCCTGGTCCAAAAGATTGTCTTCCTCTATTGCTTTATGAAGGTACACTCTATCCTTGTGGTTTCATAAATTTTTTTTATTATTGCAATGAATATATGGCAGATAGAGCAACAAAAAGGCAGTGCAGAATAAAAGTGAAACCAGAAGTTTTTTATTAAACTCAGAAGTATAGTTAAATTAGAAAACAACTCCCAGAAAGAATACTTCCCAAACTGAGTTCTTTAGGCTGGTGGCCAGTGGTTTGTTTTGGAAACCGTTTGTTAATTTTGTTTTGTTTTGGTTTAAAAATTAAGGAATTTGTCCTTTGCTATTTCTAATGATGTATTTTCAGGGGGAAAAAAAGTTACTCTTTTTATGCAAGGACAAATTAGGGAGACCAGGGAAGTAAATAGTACTTTTCTATTGATCTTATTAGGTTTTAGTGTGAGCTGCAGTTAATGGTGTCTCCCTTGATAATAGTGAAATGGTCTGCTTAAAATGCCAGGCTGCCATCAGATCAGGTGCTAAGTGAAGTAGGCTCTGCCACCACCAAATGGTTTATGTTTTTAAAATCTGTTTTGTCTGTGATTCCAGAAAAGACACCAGGACCAAAAGGCTGCACGGGATGGTGATGTCTGATGCCTGCGATGGCAGCGGGATGCTGGCTGCACGTGTCGGGTTGGGATGGGGTGGGGAAGCAGAGCTGCCCTCCTGCACGTCAGGGCTTGCAGCGAGCTGGGGCAGGACCGTGTCCCTGACTGCTAGCTAGAGCAGAGCAGGATCTGACCCCAGTGCCCAGCTGGGAGCTGAAGTGGCTCCTGAGCCCTCATCCTCAGCAGGGTGCTGGACCTGGGGAAGCGCATTGCCTACTGCATGGGGTGGGACAGTCTAATGCTCTTTGTCCCATAAATCAGTTTACATACTTAATTTTACCAATCCAAATACTCATGTCGTTAGACTTTAAAAAGCAATGAAAATTTTGGCTCAACAGGATCTGACTTTGGTGGGAAATTTATGCCCAGAACTTGCTCAGCTTCTCCTGACGAATAGCAGTGCTGGGTTTGCTTGCCCTGGGTGAGCATAGTGGCACTGAGAAGGTGAAAGGTAGGATGGGTTTTGCCCGTGAGCCTCAGCAGAGCCAGCTGTGTGAGCAAAGCGCTCGGCATCTCTCTGCCGTTGAGTTTTGGCCGGCCAAGGACCTGCTGGAACGGTGCGGGGGCTGTCACGTCCAGTCCCTCCACGGACAGCTGAGGCAATCCCCCGCAGCGGC
>NW_008613961.1:4621-7798 GCF_000691845.1 Merops nubicus | reverse complement strand
CACGGGCTGGACTCGACCCTCCCCACCCCGTACTCCCCTCCTGCTTACCCACGAGGGCACCCCCGGCAAAAGCCATCAGCAGAGACACCAGGATGCCGGCTGCCTGGAACCCTCCCTGCACGCTGGGTGTTCGGGCCTTGTACTCGCCGGTGAAGTCAAAGGCCTTGATGAACCTGCCGAGGGCAGAGGTGGCGAGGGTGGCTCCTGGCAGGAGACCTGCCCGGCCCTGGAGGAGCCGTGCGTTCCCGCTCCCTCACGTACTCCCTAACCCCATCCCTCTTCTGCAAAGACCAGGAGGAGAGTGTCCCAAGAACCCAAAATGCCGCTCGCTTCTTCCCCTTTGGCCCATGGCAAACCTTTACCTAGGAGGAGACCAAAACCCAAACATTTCTTTTCTATTTCAGATCTTCAGGCTTACCTGACCCCAAAAACCAATGCAGGGATGGAGGGAGAGCACTTCCCTACCCACTGTGCCCCAGAATAATGCCAAGCAGTAGGGTTGTGGCTCACTTTTTGATGCCACCAGAAGCCAGCTGCAAGAGATGAGACTTTTACATTTTATTAAGCCCCACATAGTCAGTGCAACCCATGGTTTTGAGGCAGAAAAAGTCAACTCTGGTCAATTAACAGAGGCTATTAATTGCTCTTTACTCTCAGCCAAAGGAGCCCCAGGTAAAATTATTCTCAGGGAAGATTTTCAGGCTGTCTTACCCTTCCTTTCCATATACATCCTCTGTGGCTGCAGCTGCAGTGATGGCCCCCACAATGCCCCCAATAAGGCCTGGCATGGCGTGGAGGTTATGGATGCCGCATGTGTCCTGGATGTGCAACCTGGACTCCAAAAAAGGCTGAGGAGAAGGGAGGCAGACAGAGATCAGGGACATGAGCACAGCCCTGGAAAGGACTGGTTCCTTCCATGGAGGACTGGGAAAAGCAGAGAAGGAAGAGTCATACTGTGTCCCATTAAAGAGCTAAGGGCTTGTAGACAAAGATGTGAACCAAACTCAAGATAGAATAACAACATATCCTCCAAACACTCTCCTGTTGGGAGATGGAACCTTCCCAAGCATTTTGGAACAGTAAATGGAGTCAGAAGTGCATCTACATAAGGGATGATGGAAAGCAGCAATCCTCAAAGGGAAATGCATCCATTTCTGGTCTCCTGAGCAGGGTCAGAGCTGCAGAACCCAAAAGCAGCACTCACCGTGAGGTAGACATACCCCACTGTGGACACGATGCCACAGATGAAGCCCACAATGAGGGAGCCGTATGGAGTCAGCATCATCTCGGCACTGGTGCCCACGGCCACGCCGCCTGCCAGCGTTGCGTTCTGGATGTGCACCTGCAGAAGAAACCGCCCTGTCTTGGCATCTGGGGGAGACTGCAATTGCTTAGGGATGGTGCGAATGGCAAAGCAGGAGAACCAGCTCTGAAAAGGATTCTAGAGGAAATATCAAGGCCCGTTTTCCTGCTTGTTGGTGAAAAACAAGAGAAGAACAGGGAGCTTCTGTCTGTAGCACAGGCACACATAGACTCCCACTCCCCATACCGCACACGTTCTTTGCATCCACAGATCTGGGTGGGGAGTTGTGATGAGACAGAAATTGTCTCACCTGTGTGTCACGCAAGCTCTGCTGTCACAGAGACATGTCACCCACACACATAACACGTCCAAGTCAGCCCCCCCAGTTGCTCACGAGCTGCCGCGCAGGCCCTGCTCAGCTTGCTGGAGAGCGCTGCCAAAGGCGGCTCTGCAACGTGCCCATCAGCAGCTCTCTGGGCAGAGTTGCTCCAGCCTCTGCTGTGAGTTTGGTCCACCACATGCACAGCATTACCCTGCACCTCAAGCACGGCAGGACTCCCTTCCCACGTGCTTATTCAACATAGCCTCTGGGTTTCTGCTGTTTTCACTACCATATCCTGAAATCCAGTATCAATTCAGCACAGAACAAGTGCCAATCATTTCCTGGATCCTCAGTCAACCTCATCATAACTCCCTGGGGCAGTGCAGGACTCTCTGCTCCCAGCTTACCATGTCAAGCTTGCCTTTCTTCTGGAGCACGCTGGAGAAGGCCACTGTGGTGAGGACACAAGCAGCCAGTGAGCAGTATGTGTTAATGGCAGCCCGGTGCTGGGCATCCCCATGCTCAGAAATTGCTGAGTTAAAGCTGGGCCAGTACATCCACAGATACAGGGTACCTGGTGGGATGGGGAGGAGGGGATGAGGAAGAGAGAATGCAGGGATTAGAAAAGCCTCAAAAGATCTTTCTGCACAGGGGGAAGTTAAATCCTGTAGCCCTGCTGCCCCAGAGCTGCACCCCCCATGAGGGTACCAGTATCAGGAAGGGCTGGAAGAGACCAGGTATCAAAACGTGTCCTTGCCTTCCCAGGCACCACCTCAGCCCAGCCATCGATGAAAGGAGCTGACCAGTTCTGAGAGATGGAAGGCTGAGATACAGAGCTTCTTGGTTTCAGTGTGGTTTTCCCCGAGACACAGGAAGGACCACTCTGCAGCTGAGTGGTCCATCTGCATGTACCAGCTCCCCTGAGGTGGGGGCTGACTCACCGATCATGGCGAAGAGGTCGGAGTGGTACACGGAGCCCTGCTTGTCCTTGCTCTGCTCCAGGTTGGGTCTGTACAGGATACGTGTCACTGTGAGGCCAAAGTAGGCTCCGAAGGTGTGAATGGTCATGGAGCCACCTGCATCCTTAACCTGCAGACGTGGCAAAACAGAGGCTTGCTTCAGCAATCACCACTCATTCTGGAGTTTAGGTCTGGCTTGCATTGTGCCCAGCTTATCTGCCCACTTGTCCTTCCAGCCTGCACGCAGTCATAGGAAGAGATGGACAAAATGCCCTGGTCCTGCTGCCTGTCCCGCTCACTTGGTCCCATGCATGGCCATGGCATTCCTCTGAGCTTCCCCTTGGAAGGCATGAAGGCAGAGGGGAGTCTCTGACCTGTCCCAGTGGCAAGCAGGTTGCAGCGATACCCAGGTTGGCTCCCAAGTGCACTCAGGTCTCCTGGGAGCTCGTTTGCTTCCCAGCCCTCCAAGCCCTCTCTCAGAAGGCAGGAAACCTGCCTCTGCCAGCAGACTTCTCATCCTCTTTGTCACTTGATTTCCTGCTACAACACTCATATTCCAGCAGGGAAAACAGGTGAGAGGGAAATCCCAGGCA
>NW_008613961.1:0-4590 GCF_000691845.1 Merops nubicus | reverse complement strand
TGCTCCATTGTGCTAAGACACCTCAACTGCCTCAGGAGCCACAGCAGAGGAACCCAGTGCTTTTGAATTGCCAGGCTTGTGTGTGAAACTCCAGAAGATCTCCCTTCTCAGTGAAGTACCCCATGCTGACCCCTTTGTAATCTGTCTACTTTTTCTGCCTGAATTCTTGCACTTCAAATGCTTATGGAGGTAGTTAGTGGCTTGGTGGAGCCACAGCAAAGGGAGACAATTTTAAGAGATGCAGAGAGGAAGGAGCAGAACCAAGCAGGTGCTGCCTGAAGCCTTACATGAAGCAGGTTGAGGAGGATGTACTCGTTCACTGCGAAGAGTGTGACTTGAAACAAAGTCAGGATGAGAAGCTGTACGGGGCTGGTTTTGCCCAGGATGGCCCCGAAGGCGATGCACACGGAGCCCACGCAGAAATCAGCATTGATCAGGCTGGAAAAGGGGAAGGAAAATGGTTGTTTAATAACGAAATACTCTTCTGTAACTCACCCTCACCCTGCCCCCAGCTCTAGAGATCCCACCCAAAGATGAATAGGTGGTGAGGAGACCTTGGATTTCCCACTGACCTTCCTCCCATCCTTACATGGTCCAGGAAAGGTGTCTTCCCCCAGACTGTTTAAATAATGTGGATCATATATGTCCTCAGCACTGGTCTCCATGGTGCTTGGTTTGGGACTAAGGGGTGATGCTTACCTCACACTTCCCTTTGAGTGGTACCACCATAATGGCAGGTACCTTTGGGCGAAAGGGTGGCAAGCGAGTGAAGATGTGCAGTGGGAAGACATTTTAGAGACTCATTTACATGTAACAAAGGGACAAGATGCTTGGCTCCCATCCCACCTCTTCTACTGGCCATTCAAGAGGTGGCATCCCAGATCCACCTTCTCCTTACTTCTCCACTCCAATGAGGATCTTCCCGCTCTTGAAAGAATGGAACCAGCCTTGCATCAGGAGAGCCCACTGGATCCCAAAGGCGGCGAGGAGGAAATTGAAGCCTACAGCTCCGAATCCATAACGCTTCAGGAACATCATGAGGAAGCCAAAGCCCACAAAGATCATCACATGAACATCCTGGAAAGCTGTGCAGTGGGAAGGGACCATCAGCTCTGCAGGCACAGCTACAAGTGCCATTTGAATTTGATGGTGAAAGGATACTTAACAACGTCAGTGGCAGTAAGGGAGAAATTAAAGAGAAAATGTGTGCTTGTCCAGCACCCCCACATTTCTAAGTCTGAAAATAGTTCAGCTTCTGGAAACTGACTTTTGGTTAAAAGGCTCAGTCTTGAAAGTAGAAAACGTTTCTTAAAAGCTGCATGCAAGGGAAGACAAATGGAGTGAGCAAAGGAAAACATTTTTCTATTCAAAATGGTTTTCCCCATTTTGTAAAAAAAACTCAAAAATGTCAAGTAAAATAAGCAGTGGAGTTTTGTTAAAAACAGATGAACGGTCAGTTTGGGTAGGTCCATCCAACACAGGGTCTTGGTGATGTCTCAGAGGAAGAAGAGGACAAGAACAAGGGAATTTTACATATAGATTTTAAATGCTGCTAAAATCAGTGGCAAAATACCCTTGAGACCAGGATCCCACCTTGTGAGATTCTGAGTGCTTAAACCAGAAAGACCCAGTTCTTCCCACAAATGCTCAGACCTGCTAACTCAAGCCCCTCAGATGCCTTTCCCCGGGGGAAACCAAACCTGTCTGAGCCTCTTGAAAGAACTTCTCAGTGCAGTAAACCTGCTGTACTTTTTAATGCTGCACGCCTCTACCAGATAAGCATCGCTTTGCGATTAAGTGAGCTGAAACGCTGCATGCTTACAAGTTGAACCATGAAACCCCTCACACTGGAGGCCACTCTGCCCATGAAAATAGCAGGAGACCCAAGGTTTGGATCCCCGACCGGGAGAGTCCCACCAGCAAAGCTGCACCATAGGACAGGTAAACAGTGTAGATGGAGCTACACCAGCAAGTTCTGCATTACACAGCACACAGACCATTATAGCCACTGCAACCAGCAACGACTGCGTGCCCCAGAGAAGGCATGAGCTCCAGACAAAGAAATACAGTGATTGAGAATCTGCTCTACCTCAAACCTGTGCTGAAATCCAGCAGTCCCAGATCTGCTACCACAGGGACAGTGGGATTGTATCTGCTGCTTTCAGTAAGAACTGGGTGAGGATTTGGGTGGGTGTAGCTCTGCAGAAGCCATGGCTTTTGTCCTTTGGTGCTTCACAAAATCTTGGAACTTGTCTAAGGACAAGCATTTAGACAGGCTCCAGCAATGTGGAGCCATGTTGCAGAGGCAGGCTAAGCTGTTTTTAAAAATGCCCTCCACGCCTATGAAATCACGCATTAAAAAAGGCAGGAGACAAGATCTGCAGCTGGCACTGTTCAGCAGAGGTCACTTCAAATGCACATCTCTGCACGTCCTAAGAACCAGTCTTCCTAAGCCTGGTTCTACCACACCATCCCACAGCCTGCCCCTCTGCAGCTGGATGTATTCTCCCCACCTCTCTCCTCCAGTGGGAGCAGCACAATGCACAGCTAGAAGTACTTGCTTCCGTTTGCACTATATATTCCTGCTTTCATCCTAAGAGCAGAAATGCACAGGTCAGAGTCAAAGCCACATACTGTGCACCCTCCAAAACCACAGAGGATCCCCAGTATAAAGCCAGGGGGAAGAGCAGGTCTTTCTCCAAACTGCACCCAGCCTAAAGCCTTTTCTTAAACCTTGAATTTGTTTCCCTTGGGAAGCCTAATACTGGCATCACTCAGAGGCAGCCCAGGTTCTGCCATGGCCTAAAGGTTATGGGACCCTGCTTTTGTGGGTGGACAATTGCCATCAAGAGGAAGTGTTTGGCCTTTGGGAATGCTACCTGTGCTGAAGAATCTCACTTCTTTTCTCCAGAGAGCAGATGAGTCACCCATTAGGGAGTATCAACGTGTGATTCAAAATGAGAAGGAACCGTCACACTGACAGGACCTGGCAATGGGCACCACTGACACAACCACACATAGGCTTCCCTCTGCTTGCCTTCCCAGTCATCTCTGGGCTTGGAGGACCTGTCAGGTTGTCAATCCTATCTTGACAGGTCCTATGGACAGCAGAGGTTGCAGACACATTAATACAAGTGATCCTTGGGGTGTTCAACTATCACACTCTCTTCTGAACACTGCCGGATGGACACAGGGATCAAAATGGCAGGGCTTGGCCACCTTGCCACCTTTGTCATCTTTGCAGAGAGGGCATATTTCTGATTAGAAAACAGAGAAAAAACCTGCTCTGCTTTTGGGCACGTGAGCCCTTCCTCAGGTCTGAAACAGAAACATTATTCAAAGCTAAACAGAGCTAAGCAGCTGCTCGTAGGCTGATTTAGTTGTATGAATCCATGCGTCCCTTTGAGGAGGAATATTTGGCACTGTGGAACAAGGGTGAGATATAAGGATGGAAAAGACGTCATGTCCTGAACTCCTACAAGTTCTTTCTTGGACCCTGATGTTCTCCTAGCACATCAGTGACAAAAGCAGCCCTGAGGCACTGCTGCTGCTTCATGCCACCCTGCATGGGGTTAGTCCCATGGACAGACCTGAGGAGAGAGCCCAGGGCAGCCACGGCCAGACATGAACCTGGAGGTTTAGTGTACAGTAACCTGGAGGTTTAGTGTTCAGCTGAGCAGTGGGTTTCTGTAAGCAAATCCCTTTCTGCACTAGCTAATCCTCAGCAGCTACAGGTTTCTATAGCTCCTTTGATTTAGCAGGTGTTTTTAATGGAAATGTTCTAAATAGATGCATGACTCAGGCCTGTTGCTTCCTTGGAAACAATTGCCTACAGAAGCAGCCTGTTCTGAACGGCTCACAGAGATGACCAGCCCTGGAGATCAAATCCGGCCAAAGGCACCACCTGGCCAGGAGGGCTTTAACCACCTGAATAATCCCCATGGCAATATGATGCAGTGACCCGAGAGCACTGGGAACCTGGCAGGTTAGGAGGACTCCGGCATTGAAATGCCAGTAGCTAAAGGGTAATTCACTAGTGAGGGGGAGGGCATAGGAAGGGGAGGAAGGTGTCACAAGATCTCGACAGCCGTTCCTCTGTATGCACAGAGAAGCTTGCTCAGATCCAGAGCTGAGGGAGGGGGCAGCAAGCCGAAACTTGCAGGGTGGAGGGAACACGTCAGCCCTATTCCTGGAATAAAAGACGTCATGTACTGGTGTCACGGTACCCTGCTGACAGAGCCCCAAGAGCACTGGAGGGCCTCGAGGCTTCTCTCTTGCTTTTTGGTGTACCCCAAACCAGCCTCAAGGCAAGAGCCTGACTTCCCAGCAGCTGGTGAAGATGTCACCTCTGCCAGGCTCTGCCGCGAGGTGGGGCGGATCAGACGGGTCAGGTTGGGATGGATGCAGTGGGTTGGGATGGGACAGGGACCAGCCAGCCCCAGGACTAGGCTTCCCAAATACTCACACGGGTATCGGAAGTAGAAGTCGTTCTCTATGTCGCTGGTGAGGTTCATCTCCCGCTTCTCTTCCTCCCAGTGCGCATCAGCCTCGGGGCTGAAGCGCACGAAGACCCCGAAGAGCACGACCATG
>NW_008613960.1:16773-28190 GCF_000691845.1 Merops nubicus | reverse complement strand
GGGCCTGGCCAGGTGGATGTTCCCCTGGCAGGGGTCAGCCGGAGCAGGTGAAGCGGTCATTTCAGGTAACCCCCATTAGCCCCACGGGTGGTAGGATGGAGCCTGTGAAGGGAGCTTAGGGAACACCCTGAGTTTGAGGTGCAGCCTTAGCCCCCCAGAACACATCAGGCATGTGAGGATAATTTAGTCTTTGGGAATTTTTCCAGCAGATGAACAGAAAAAGAGCAGAAGCAGGGTGACTTTTGAGGCAGACTCATTTTGCTGGTGAAAGGGAATTACAGACGTGCCCCCCTCCCTTCCCCGCAGTAGTGTCAACACCTTTCTTTTTCTGTTTTCCCCTCGAGTCGCTGATTGCTCTCTTCCCTAGAGCAGTTCAATGGGTAGAAACGTAGCGAGGGCATTGGCAGCTTTTACCTCGGCATCATCCAGCCCTGCTGAGAGGCACTCGACACACAACAGCGCTAAAAATGCTGGCAGAGGTACAGCCCCGCTCACACGGGTGTTCCTCTCGCTCCTGCCGCCAGCCAGGGAAGCCGTACGCCTCAGAGTTGGGGGTTACAGGAGTCAAAGAGATTGGGGCTCCCCGGGGGTGCCTGCGTTGCCGCTGGCTGGCTTTCTGGTGGGCTGGGATCGAGCTGGCCCCTGACCAGCGCTGGGGACTGCTCTGAAGCACACTCTGCAATCAGGCTCCTTGAATTGCTGCAGCTCTTCTCTGCGCCAAGCAGTGCTTCTCTTTTGGATGGATGTGGTGTTAAATGCTTCAGCAGTAAAGAGGCTTTGTTGTGGTCTCTGCAGCATTGCTTTTTGCCTTGGCTAGCAGCGGCCTTTTTGTTTGACTAAATGCTTTCCCTGGAGCTGGCTGTGGGGGTCTGTGTGGGCACATGTGTGTGCGGGCCTGTACTTGCGGGTGTACGTTGGCCATGGCTGTGAACGTGCAATTCAGGTGGGTTCAGCGCTTGCCCAAACTTGCTGATTTTTCATGTGTGCTGGAACAATGTGCTGCTCCTCACAGCGGGGAATGCTGGCCACTCTTGTTAGTTTTTAATGGTGCTTGAGTGAAATTAATGGGCACTTTGCAGCTAGGAGCAGGAACTGTTGCTAGCACCTAACCCAGTCCTGCATTTAGTCTCGGGAAGTGATCAGCATTCGCTGCGTCAAAGGAGGGACCAAACCACAGGGACCCTGGCCAGTCTGTACTGTGGTAGGGCTACAGCTGGACAGTCAGTTCCTTCCTTGTCCTGCTGCAGGGACCAGCTCAGACGCAGCAGAGTACTATGTAATGCATGAGTGAAGGTCATACAATGACCTATATTCCTTTGGAGCTTTGTAATTTATTTCCTTTGGCACAGGTATCCTGGTTAGTTCCACCTAAGTTTTGGGGGGGATCAGTTTAGTTCTGCTACAGGCTGGTAATAGAAATGCACAACTGCCCAGTTTTTCCTCATCTTCCTCCCATTTATGTCTCCAGGGTGAAAACCCAGTCCAGAATCCCCAGACAAAATTGAATTAGAATTTAAGATTAGAATTTAAGATTCAGGCTCCCTTTAGGCTCTAAGGAACAGAATGTCATCCTGTCTCACAGTTAATAGCTGCTGGGTAGTCGTTTCAAAGCCATTTCTTTTCAGCGAGCTCTGCCATGGCAAATCCCAGCAGTGAATGTATTTCTGGCCTGGCCGTGCCTCTAATCCCACAGCTGAGTTTTACATGTGATCTCTTTTGAAATGCTAGATCTATATTTTTTTTTCAATTCCAGACAGTGATATTTCTAGGTCTCAGCGTTTCGAGTGGCAGCAGGGTTGTTTATGGGAAGAGAAGGGAAGGACGGAAGGATGATGTTGACCTAGCAGCCCTACAAACCTACCGCACTTAATCCACTTATCGCTCTGAATTCCTGAAGCAGATAAATGCTGATAAAAGTTAAAACACATCACTGAGAGGAGCAGCATGTTCTGTCCTCTAGAAATACATCAATGCTGGAAATTGCCAAGCTGTGTGCTGCCATGGGGATGAGCGTGATATAAGAGCCGAGGAGGCTCTCGCTGTTCAGCAGAGTCCATCCACAGGAGGGTAAGTAAGCCCCTGCCCCAGCTTCCTCGAGATGCCTGTTCAGGCCTGAGAAATGCTGCCCAGCTCTGCTGTGACCCTACAACCCCCGGACCTGCAGCAGCCTGATCTGTGCCTGTATGTCTGAAACACCAAGTGAGCCCCAAGTATCTCGTTACCACTCTTGATTGTCCTTGCTGCTCAGCATTAAGACCTGTGAGGGGAGATTTCCAGCTGAGACCAGCCCTGCGCAGCTCACATCAGCCTGTCTTGGGGAGAGGAGTTGGTTTTGGCTAATCTGAGCTAAACCTTCCCTGGAGGACTGCAGCTGCTGCACCAGCCTCGCCGAGCTGCTCGCTGCTCTCCCCGTCTGTCAGGGCTCCCAGCGAGGTACTGGAGCCTTCCCTGCGCTCAGGGGCCGCAGCTGCACAACACCCCCTGTGTCAAGACCCCTTCCTCGTGAGACCTGTCCCAGGCTGAGAGGGAGAAAACATGCTGCGAACCAAAGGCTGCTCTGGAGCAAGCCTTGCTCCTGCAAACTCTGGAGGTTATAAAACAACTGACAGAGAGTGGTTTTGATGAAGCATGGTTTACAGGCTCATCCAGCTGCTTAGGTCTTTCCCTGCAGGGCCATCTCCCATCAGTCTCCACAGCACAGCACCCCGTGTGGGTGAGCACCCTCAAAACTGCTTTCTTGTGGGCAGTGCAAATGTCTCACAAGAAGTGCAGAAGAAGGAAGCTGCCTAGAGAGAAGTGAAGACCTCTCAGGCATCAGGGTCTCTTTGAGTCAGACACTGCTCAGCTATTGCATTGCAGATGTCTCGGCTGAAAACAAGCTTTTGTTGAAATCAAAGACTCTTCAGGAGTATAGGTGGCAGGATCCTCCCACAGAAAGATGGTTTTCTTCTTCAAAGGGCTCCCCTTAGATTTCCCTACAATAGATTCCTTAGGCTTGCCTGCATTGTGAAGCTGATTCAGAGCCTGCATTGTGTGGATCTGAAACGTCCCAGCTGCTAGGGATGAATTTGCTGCTTGGTTGTTCTCACTTGTGGAATACAAGTGCCTTCCTCCAGAGTGACCTAGTGGAGGAGCTGGCTGTGGAGGGAACTTTTACAGTCAGGAGTGCAGTGGAGCTGTTTCTCTGCACTGACTGCTGGTGTGGGTAGTTGCTTTCTGTGCTGAAGGCAAAGCAGGTGATCTCACACTGGAGTGTTCACATATAGAAGGAGTTTGGCAGGGCTGCTGTGCCCTGAACTCACGCCCTTTGGCACTGCCCAGTAGCTTCCCCATTTGAACAAAGCATTTAATTAAGATAATTTGAAATAAGGTGCCCTTATTCCAAAACCTGAATGGTCTGTGCGCTGAGGTAACTGGGAATAGCTGTTCCAAAACAACTATGTAAACAAATCCTTGCAAAATGATGGTAAAAATCCTACTGTGCTACCTTTAAGCTTGTTCATTGTGCCAGAGACAGATGAATCCTTCCCTGAATTTGAGTGCATTCACCTCAAATGGCCTCAATATGCATCAGTCAAAGCATGTTTTTTTCAATAGCCCAACATGGTGATGGTGCTTTGGTCGGTGTGGAAGGTGACAAACTTTGCTTTAAATGCACCTGGTGTTTTATGGTCCTCAGGAGACAAAGCTCTAGGCAGTAAAGAGCTCATGACCTCATCTCTGGACGTTTGCTGGTAAGTGTGACACCATTGTAACAGCACAGAGAAATGAGCCCTGGTGTGGGGAGGAGTCTGAAAAGCAGAAGAGCCTGAGTCTGCCAGGGCCAGCTCTGCAAAGGCAGCGTGTGCCCATCCTGCCCAGCCCCTCGCAGGCAGACGGGAGGGGATCACCACCTGCCCCGGCGTGGGAGCTCCCGACAGACCCGCGTCTCCTTTGCCTTTTGGATCGACGTGTCTGGGTGCTTTCTGACAGCCTCTGACCCTCGTCATGGCCTCTAATCTAAAAGTCATCTTCCTCTTTCTTTCGTTGCTTCAGTGTGGAGGTAAAAAAAAAAAACCAAACAGGTTTTTAATTCCTTTTGTTTACTCTCACGTTTGCTCATATTAGAGCATTTCCAGCTGCTATCTTTTGCTAATTTCCAGAGATCCCCTCCAGGAATTTGCACGCTGCTGCTATTTCTGTCTTTTAAGCATTTCAAAGCTGAGAGAGAGGATCCTTAAGAAAGAAGGAACATGGGAGAAGGACTAGATAACCTAAATAAAATGGTTTGGCTTTTTCCCTGGCATGCTCTGCTCAAGCGAATGGCTCCTGGGATGCTGTAAGGAGATGGATCTCTGCTCTGTTTTGTTACAGCAGTTCTTAGCCACGTCTTGTATAGAAACTATATTCATGTGTGTTCTGCTGGGTAGAGATGAGGAGAAGGATGATGAGTGATGAATTATTTTAGAAGATAAGGCCCAGAAGAGACCTCTCAGGTTATCACTGCCCCGCTGCCTGCAGGATGTTCTGTTACAGCCTCTCCATAACGTTGTATCTCATGTGCACAGGACTGTGCACACCAAGGAGTGAGCGTGTCCCTTAGGACTGCGCCATGTCCCGGCTGCTTGTACAGCTGAGAACCTTTCTCTGGTGGTGTAACCTAAGCTGCTCTTTATCTCAGGCTATTGTCCCTGGATGTGTCATCTGTAGAGGGTTTTCCTTGACAGATGTTACTCCCAGGCAGTCCTTCCTGGGCAGCTGCTGTGCCCTTCCTGCAGTGTCACCCCCAGTGACTGTCTCTGGGCCCCGCTGTGCCCAGGTGTGATGCAGCCCTGGTGCACAGGGACAGGGCAGCAAGCCTGGCTGTGCTCTGGGAGAGCTTTTGTGCCTCGTGAGGAGCCTGTTCAGAGGTGCAGAACCCCAGGGAATCCCATCAAAAGCCTGAATGGAAAAGCCTGCCCATCCCCTACTTTCTTTTTTTTTTTTTTTTCCTCTCTTCTATTTTCATGTCTCTGAAAGAATCCTTCATTTTGTAAGGAGACTTGCATGTTAGCTTCAGGTTCCCTTTTTTAAAGGCAATGATGGTTTGCATGGCCCTCTTAAATTGCTTCATATGTGGTGTTAGTCAGCTGCTAAACAAATAGACCCAAAGACTGATGTTAAACCCAGATTTGGCTGAGAAGCCAAAGAAGTCTTGTGCCCCAGGCTCCTCACCAGCCTGTAGCTCACTCTTAGCTTTTTTGGGATTTTATTAAACAAAACAGGGAGTAAACCATGGTGTGGTTCCTCATCGGTGCTTATTCACCCTCTCTTGCCACTCCTGACATCACTGTCTACTGAATTGCAGTGATGGATCACTTACAAGAGCCCTGTCTGTGGAAGGAGGAAGCACACGAGGGGCAGGATCTCCCATCTCTCTGCCTCAGATAGTGTCACACAAATGTTTAAGATCTGCAGTCTCCTGCAGATAGCTCCATATCTAGCATCAGGTCTTGTGCTTTGCTGCCCATTCCCAGCAGCAGAGGTTTGGAGGGGTTACTCCGTGTCGTTTCTGGTGGCCCCAGGGGGTGGCCTCCGTGCAGAATATGCAATTTCCTTCCTCACTCCTGCTTCAGAGGTACCCGCTGGTGCTTGGCCCCTGGTGCCAAGGGCATACCACCTTCAGGGCACAGGCTCGGGCGGGGCACACACAGGGGCCCGGGCAGAGCCCCGTGACTGGGGAGCGCCAGGAGCTGCCTGGGTGGTGCTTCTCTGGGGGAACAGTTTCCTCTCCATCCCCTTAAACCCAGCCTCACACTCTGCAGAACCAGCTCTCTCCCTCCCTCACTTCCTGTCCGTGTGCTGGCGTCACGGCGGAGCTCACGAGGGAGAAGGGGAAGCCTGGGAACGCCACGGGCTGCTGCGCATCACCCAGCAGCTGCCCCAGGGATGTGGCAGATCTCACAGGGCACGTGTGTTCTGGATCACTCTAACAAGGGCCAACGCTGCGTGCTATGGGTGTGCTTCCTGACACGCTCATTTTCCTGTGTGATCCTGTCATAGGATCATTGAGGTTGAAAAAGACCTCCAAGATCATCAAATCCAACCATCAACCCAACACTGCCACTAAACCATGTCCCGAAGTACCACAGCTACACGTTTTCTGAGCACTGTGTCTGGGGCAGCAGTCCCCCCTGACCTGAAGTAATTTTAAGTGCATGCTAACACCTATTACCCTTGCAGGGGGAGATGTCGCCGTAAAGCAGAAGCCTCCAATCCAGGTTGCACTGCTGAAGGAAGGAATATCCATCCCCTGTGAGGTCAGCTTCCCTTACATGCCAAAGTACACCAAATTTTCAATCTTCTATTACTGGATTAATTCACTGGACCAGAAAACACCCATCTATAGCAGGTCAGAAAATGTAGCCATCCCTTCTGGAAAAGAGAATAAGACTGCTACCTTAACTTACAACCACAAAATTGTGCCACTTGAAAGCACCTCTCCCACTGGCACATACTACTGTGAGGTCAAATGGAATGGCATCCAGAAAATGGGAAAGGGAGTGTTTGTCCTTGCTAGAGGTAAGTGAACAACCAGGAAGGAAGGACAGGTGGTTAAAAATCAGCTGGATCTGGCTGTGAAAAGATTGCTCTTCTTTTCCTCTGCCCAAACAGTCTGTAAAGTCAGGTGGGAATAATGCTTCATGCTCAACACTTAACTGCCATCAGAGCTGAATGCACTGTACGCAGGTGACCTGTGCTGCTGTTCCCAGTGCCCACATGGGGACATGCAGATGCAGTAACTTTTATCCAGCCTGTGGTGGCCTCCTGGGAGCAGCAGGCTTAAAGTCAGGCTCTAACCAGGGAGCCTGGGCACCGGGTCAGAGAGTGCCTTGAGGTGCTGAGGAAACTGCCTTCAGCAGCGTGACAGAGGCGGCTGAAGACTCAGTCCATGGTTGGGGTGCTCACTGTAACCAGATGCACGGGTTAGGTGCTCCCCATTGGGGGCTAACAGACAGGCTGGGGGCTCCCCATAATCCCTTCTCCTTTCCCGTGTAGTACAAGGGGTTGGTGGTCCCATTAGTGGGCAGTCTGGAAAGCAGGGGAGAGCTTCACACCAGGATGAGAGGAATGTTCTAGAATAGTGCTGAGGATGTGCATGCTGCTGTCTGGCTGGGTTTGAGTCACTGAATGCTGGGTGTGAAAAACTTCTCGGTGTAAATGGAAAGAGCCCTGGTGGAGAAGCTTTGCTGCACTGCTCAGAGGGTGCCTGCAGTACCCACCCTGCTAGGATGTGTGGCCTCTCTGCTTTCTACCACCTGTCCTTGTGCCTCTATCACTAAAGAACTTTGCCTCTACCTACCACCTTTCTTGGCTCTCATAGTTATGTCACCTCCCTCTAATCTACATGAAGTGCAGCTGCTTCTATCTTGTCTGTTTTGTGTGGTTCTTAACTGCATCCTGGTCTCTGTTCAGTCAGACTATGTTTGGAAGGGTGTGTGCATCTGTGCTACCATATTCTGCACTGCTTCTGTATTCTAGTTCTCCCAAGGCTCTTTCCAGGGTTAAAAATGCAGCAGGATTGTAACTTCTACTCACACCGAATCTTTTGCCTTGTTTCTTACAGGTACAGGGTATCCAGAGACCTCTTATGGGTGGGAAATCCTCATTACCCTTACTGTTTTTCTTGCTGCATTGAGCATCACTGCAACAGCTCTGCTTCTGTGGAAAAGAAAGGCAAGTTACAACCAAACAAAAAGCAATACCTGACACAACGCACTCAAGGAATTTATTTAATTTGCTTCTAATTTGGCTGGATTGGAAGTCCCCATGCTGAAACTTTCCATGCAGAGTGCCTGCCTCAGGTTCATTTTCTTTTTTTTAAGTTCAGTCTTTCTGATATAAAAAGATTAGAGGAAAGACAAAACGAGTCATTGATTTGTCCATTAAAGAAAATCTGGTAATCATACTGACTCCAGCATGCTCTGCTTTAGAGCAAGGATCTGATGCAGGGCATGAAGTCACACTGGCAGTGTGCTAGCCCTGAGAATATTCAAGGAGATGTGGCCTTTTGATGTGTTGGTTTTTTTTAATTGCAGCTTGTGAATGCTCAGTCTTGATCCTTGTTAGTTTAGCAGCTCTGTTGTCTGAAGGAGGCCTTGTGAGGCTGCTTCTCAACACGGTGCCAGCCAGACTGGCAGCGTCCTGTGCACCCAGGGAAGGCTGTTCCAGCCCTGGTGGCAGGAGGACAGGACTCGACCCCTTTCTAATCCTCTTTCAAGCTGGGGGCTACTCTGGTTCAAGGGCATGACCTACTTGCAAGGAGACTGTGCAACTGTGTTTATGGGCTATGGGTCAGGCACCACAGAAGAAAACAATGTGCAGTGTGGAGGGGATAGGGACCAGAGCCTTGGGCATGTTTTTGGCAGAGGAAACACTGAAAGACAGATTGAGAGGGGAAGGTCAAGATAAGGATCCCAAGGAAGCCTGTGTTGAAGTGCCAACTAACTGGAAAAAAAAAAAAGAGAGAGGCAAGGACTGGAGGAGCAACCTGCTTTAGCTGACTCTGCTTTGAGCAGAGGGGAATTGGACTAGACAATCCCCAGAGGCACCTTCCAACAGCAGTGATTCTGTGAGGCTGGAAGAAGGAGCCTCAAGAGGGAAGCTGGGACTGGAGCCCAGGGTGAGGAAGCACTGGAGCTTGGGGGAGTGTGTTAAGATCAGACTGACAGGGCCCCTCAGGTGAACAGACTAGTGGCATAGGTTGGCACCAGCTAGGTAAGGAAGTGGAAGCTGGGTTGAAGTAGCTGAGGGCAAAGGGGAAAGCAGGAGTGGGGAAGAAAGGATGCAGAGAGTAGGAGAAGAAAAGCCAAAAGTAGTGCTGAAAGATCTGGATGAGGCAGGGGCCCTGTGGAAGAAACTCTGGAGATGTGATACTGGAGTCCCTGTTGTTTGGGGAAAACTTACTGCTCCTAGTACTGCTGCCTTCAGGCATTCAAACAACATCCTCTGCATTCTTCCAGAGATCTCCAGGCTGCCTTAAAAAACCCTGACGCCTTTTAGGATGGAATTTGGGGATTGTTGTTTCTAGGTGGAGTATGCCTTGTATTTACTCCTTCAGGCTGCCCTCTGCCACCACAACAGCAGACTCTGCATGCATTTTTATTTGGAGGCTGTGCTGCTGGTCCAGTCTGTGACTCCAAGGAGCATCAGGCTTCAGCACACACAGCCCGCGATGAGGGGGCTGCAGCTGAACTGCAGCAGCTGGCAGAGCTGCTCGTCCCCAGGGACTCACCTCGCAGGCAGGCGGGTGGCGGGGAAGGGGCGTACGGCAGCGTGAGGGTCCGTCCCACCCCCAGCCTGCCCAGACAGCGCCTCCGCGGCACGGGCAGAGAGCCACTGCCACAACCTGCCACTGCCACAGCCTGCCCGGTGGGGTCTCTAGGGTGCGAGATGGGCCAGCAAGTCCCAGACCTGAGGCGTCTCCTCGGGGCCTGAAGAGATGGTGCAGCCATTACGTTTGCCCTCCTGCAGAACACAGCCCATATTTCTCACCACAGCTAACTCAGACCTGCTGGTTTAAAAATGTTTATCTTTAAGAGAAGCTATTTAGCATCCTCCTTAGTTACTAATGGACTGGAAAGCAGTTCATCGTTCTCATGTGATGTGAATATAATCATCCCACTTCTTTCGGAATTAGAACAGGGATACTTAGCAAAGCCTTCTGCATTTTCTGCCTCCTCTCTTGCTTGCTGAGCAGGGCTAACCCTTATCTGTGCATGAATCAAAGGTATTAAAGGGAAACTCATCTGAGGCAAGAAATAGTTCAGAAGAAGAGACCTTCAGCTCCATGCTGGACTTGCACATTAGGGTGTCACTGACTGTATGTCGTCATTAATGGTCATTTGGTGCTCTTCACTACAGACTGTGTTTTAACAAAAGCTCCCTGGCCAAATCCTGACAAAAATGACTGCATTTTGCCTCTCTGAAATCCACACACACGCACTCTGAACAGGGCCATGCTTTAGTCCCTGTCCTGCAGCATTATTGTGTGTGTTAAATACTTACACACCCTCTGTCCAGCTAAGTTTCAGAGGTGGGAGTGATTTCCATGTGTGCACAGACCCCAATTCTCCTTTCCACTGCTCCAGTGGAAGTCATCAGACTCCTCAGCTTTACTCTATGCTGAGGAAAGGAACCAGCCTGTGTTGTGCAGAGAGTGCCAGCACTCTTTGCTGTGAGAGCACTTGGGAGGTGTGCAGGCAGCTGGCTTTGACATGACATTGGTCTTCACTTCATCTTTGGGGAGATGGTGTTTTCTCTAAATGTGTTATTTGGTGTCTTCTCCTGAGCAGATGTGGTGCCCTAGAAGAAACCGGCTAAATGTCCTGAATCAGAAGGTGGAAACACAGCCCCCTTCAGCCAGCCCACCACCACCACCATCTCCTCCTCCTGTCTATGATGTAAGTACCAGCACCACGCTCCATCCCTGCTGTCTGCAGCATTGCCCTGCCCTGCCACAGACAACATGAGTATCAGCAGTACCTGAGTGCCTAGTAGTGCCAGGGAGAGGTGTTTCCCCCAGTGACCCCAGCTGTATGTAGCGCTCCTGCGCTGACACCCTCACAGTGCTGAGCAGGCTGACTAGAGTCGGGGAAAAAGGACAGGAAGAAAGTGGGGGAAGTTTCTTTTTCAGAGCATTTCCCTTTTCATTGCACAGGGTCTCCTTTTCCCTTCCCCAAACTGGGGAATGCCAAGTGCTCATGCTCCTTGGGCCCAGGAGCTGCAGTGTCATACGTAATAAGATTGGAGTGGCTCTCCTGAAACGTCAGGCCCAGACCTCAGCTTCCTCAAGCAGCCATGACCCCTAATCCCTTTTACAACCCATCCAGCTCCATTTAAAATTAGTTCCTTTTTCTCCCTTTACACCCCTGGGAGAGCAGCTCCGCTAAGAAGGGAAGGGTTTTTTTCTGCCCCCCAAGATCTGTGGGACAAACAAGGAGGAATAAAATGAAAGTGAATAGAGGAGGATGTTCCCTGAATATTAGGAAACCTTTCTGACTGTGAGGTCTGTAAGGGCTGGAAAAGTCTCTCAGAGGAAAACCTGTGAGCTCTGCTGCATTAATCATTTAAACTAAACAGTGCAAAGCTCTGGAGAATGTGTTACAGAGAGGAGTAAAGCTCTGCCAAGGAGACAGGAGACCTGATAGGGGACAGAAATGATCAAGAGGACGGGCCTGCCCCCTTCTCATTCTCTCTCTGGGGGTGGGGAGCACCATTTTGTGACCCTTTAATTTTTGCAGCAGAGGTTTAAAAGAGAGCACTGTGTATGGCATGTGGCTGTTTATTCTGGGCGAAAAGCAACGCTTTGGGTAAAGGAGGTTGCAGGTTATAAACCTCTTCATTTGTATCAAGTAATTTCTTTTTAATTCGGGCTTATAAAAATCTGAATGGGGAGC
>NW_008613960.1:0-16742 GCF_000691845.1 Merops nubicus | reverse complement strand
GCTGAAGTGGATGATTTCTGCAAGGAGACAAAAAAAAAAAAATGCAATCCATTTCTTGCTCAGTCGGCCTCGTCATGCATCCTTAGCTCCATCTTAATTACATGTTTCATCATGTTGTTCTGTTCAGGAGGCCCTGGGAAGGCTAATATGGGAAGCCAGCAGAGCCAGCCTTAGGCACAGGCAGCTCTGGGAGCTGGCTGGGCCCCTCTGCTTGCAGCAGCCCCATGGACGGGGTCCCCCCGGCCTTCCCCAGGAGCCTGCTGACCACAGGCCAGCTGTGCAGGGCTCGTGGCCAGCCCGGTGTGCAGGGCAGGTGGCTCAGCCCTTCTGGCAGAGCTGCAAGCAGCCTGGGACCATCTCCTGCGTGCTGGGGGTAGGAGCCCGCCCGGTGGAGGTTCCTCCATCGTGGAGCAGCTGCCGCGGGGTGAGTCGTTCAGGCACGCAGCTGCAGCTCCCCCCGGAGCCAGGGGACGTGGTGACAGCAGGGCTGCGGGATGAGGAGGGGCACGGCCCTGAGAGTGCAACGAGGGAGAGGGGGGGAGAGCCCTGGGATGGAGACCCTGCATCAGATGGGCCCTCAGGATAGGTGAGGGGAGTGGAAAGTCGACAAACCTTATTTCGTTTGGAAGGTGACTGGTGCCCTGCTGCTAAATTTTGTTGGGACTCTGTATGGTGTAAAACCAGCTCTGCACACTGTGTTTGAAATGAGCTGCGTTGTGAAAACCTGTTGGTGGTGAATCAGGTGTTGAACAGTTAGTACTTAATACACAGGGAGGGCAGAAACCTGTGGTCAGCACTGGGATAAGCTAAGGCAGGGAAAAGGGAAGGACAAGTGACAAGTAATTCCAAGTGATGAGATAAAGAAGCAGGTCAGAGATTAGGGTATGGGACAAGGAGACTAGCATGTCAGATGTGCTCTCTGTTGGGGAAAGCAGGAGGTCAGAGTCCAGAAAGAAGCTGGGTCAGAGAACCAGTGTCCTTACAGGTCTGAGCTGGGAGCAGGAGCAGCAGGAGGCAGCACTGGATGTGGAAGTAACAGCTTGGACTTGGCTGGTGCAGCTCATTAACTGCTCAGTGTTATGCTACAGGCAGCCAGGCTCACCTCTGCTGTGGGCAGGGTCCTGGCTTGAACATCCCCAGAAACAAATGCCTTCCTGGCTGCTTTTCCAAGTACCACTGTTTCCCTCATGGTCCCTGGGGTGGCTGCACGCAGTGAAAAGCAGCAGGCAGTAAAGAGCCCCAGTAATAAGGGGGCAGCTGGGCACCCACTTTACTCCCTCTACACTGCCAGGCATTGTCTGACCTCTGTGTCGTCCTGCAGCCCTGGAGCAGCTCTGCCTCCCTGCACTGCCCAAACCCAAACCTGTCTTCCAGTTCAGCTGCGTAGTTAACGAGCAGCTTGGAAATAACAATCCAAGGGACTCCTTCATCCCCTGCTTTGCACTTCAAACGAGCTTTTGAGCAGCAAACAGAACTCCTGTGGCCAGGCAGTTCCAGAGCACGGGAGCTTTTCCTGGTGTGAGGCAGGCACGGAGGCTGCTCAGGGTGGGGAGGAGAGAGGCCCGTGTGCCTCTGCTGTGACAGGAGGTGGTCAGTGACCAAGTAAAAGAAGTTAATTTGCAAATGGCAGTTGGAGACACCAGCTCTCTGACTGGCCAGCAAGGCACCAGCACTGTCAGCAGCCTCCATGGGAAGAGGGCTCGTGGAGGAAGGAAACCATTTTTGGAGGTGAAACACCAAAAGGATCCTGCTTGCTTGTGAGTGGCTTCAGACTGGAGCAAGTGAAAGAGGCTGTCCTGCCGAGGGGACAGCGAGCCAGGCTGCTGGGAGCACAGCAGGCGGGCCGGGGTCCTCACAGGGAGCACCACAAAGAGACCTGGAAATGAGGACGGGGAGATGGGGATTGTGTGTGTGCGTGTGTGCACACCAGGAGCTGGGAGTGCTCGTGTAGGCAAGCGGGTCGTTAGGAGTGGGAGGCAGACAGGTGAACTAATTTGACTGTTCCCAGAGGAAGAGAGGGAATGGGGGAGCCGTGCGGTGCCTCCTTCACTGCAGCCCCCTCCTGTCTGAGTGCCTGTTTGTTCCAAGCCCTGCCCCCAGTGCTGCTCCTCTGTCATCTGCTCCTCTTCCAACCACCATCCTGGCAGGCCACGGTCCCAGGAGATGCTGAGGGTTTGCAGCTCTGGGTGGAACGATGGGGTTCAGGTGACTGGCAGCCCCAGACCCAGGCTCCGTGGCTTGCTCTCCTCCTCACTGTGTTCAGGGTGCCTCGCTCCCCTTGCAGCCTCTCCACTAACACCATCTGCCCCCCTCCCGGCCGGAGCTCCTCCCATCTCCCTGTTGCCAGAGAAACAGCCACCTTGGCAACCTGCTGTCATCCTTGAAACACACATGGAAAAGTCTTCCTGATGGTGATGTTTGATCCTCCAGGCAGATCTGGAACATCACTCATACTGACATGCATCTCCTGTGACACGATTACCTGGGGGAGCGGCGGGCGCACACGCACGCAGGGGCTCTGTCTGTGTTGCTCTGTGGAGCTCTGTGGGCCATGGAGATGTTTGAGGGCCTGGCAGTGTATTGATTTTTTTTTACTATTCTTTGCTCACTCTAAGAAGAAAGGAGAGTTCTCGCTTGGGAAAAAACAAAACAAAACAAAACACCCAGAAAATAAATAAAAATCATACCTGCTGTAGGGTTTCCCATATTTGACAGCCCCTGTGCTTCCAGACTTCAGCCTCACCTCTCTTCTCACCCTTGTGTGCTGAGAATAACCACAAGCAAAAGCTTGTGGGTGTCAGGCACCTAAACAGTCTTGGGCAACGCTGAGCACTGCCCTTTACCTGTGGTGCCCATGGTGCACATCAGCCTTTCCCCTGGCAGAGGCATCTTTATTCTGCCCTCTGGGATGATTTGGAGCAGAGGGAGGCAGGAGGAGCCTTGGCATTGTTCTCCTGTGTGCCTCGAACAGGGTAGACAACATCAAAGCCCATCTCTCTGAGCCTGGAAGAGGAAGATGATGCAGCTGCACTACAAAGATTTCAGGGGAAAATAATTTTCCATTTGCCCACGTTCAGGTCAGGAACTCCATAATTTTAGAGATGGCAGGGGTTCCTAAAAAACATTGGGCACAAGATGGGGAAAAACCCAGTGGGCAATTAGTTTTCTTAAAGCTAAGTAATTTCTGTGACCCCTGCTCTCTTCTCCTTTCCCTGCGCAGTGCCTGAATCTGCAGCAAGTTGAGGTCTATTCTATCCTTGAGAACAACACAAACAACCCATCACCCAAGAAGAGCCCTCCAGGGAAGGTAAGAGCTGGGGTCCTGCTCTTGGGAAGTCCCTTTGTGCCCTGGGCACACGAAGAAAGGAAACCCACACAGTCCAATGGCCCTAGCAGGCAGTAAGTGTGTCTCCAGTCCCACCAAAGGAGGCCAAAGGGACGTGGGATCCACTTGCCAGCTGGGCTGCCCATGTTGCCTGTCTTCCCTGTTTTGGCAGAACTCCTGCAGCTCTGCCACTTCTGGCAGCCCCAGTCCCACCCAGGCACTTTGCTGTATGACAGACACAGAAAGGCATCGAGGGCTTGGGCCTCACCACTCCCCCTGAATGGGATGGATGTTCTTTGGGAGCTGGACAGATGCTGGTCCCCTCTATTGCCCTTTCCAGATTATTTAGGCAGCTCAGAAGTCCTCTGGGGTGGAGGAATCTGTGCACTGGGGAAGACCCTGCATATGGCTTTGCTCTCACCAGCATTAAGCACCTGAGAGCCTTTCCATGGTAGCAGAAATTAAGATGGTCTGAGCAGAGACTGGGCTGATACAGTCTCATCCATCTCTGGGTCCTAGGAAAAGGCAGTGTGGGTACATCTTGGGCTTGGATCTTCTTACTGGGCTGTGAGTTACAAGTTAGAGACAAGGAACTAAATCTACTCATAGTGAAAGTAGCTGCAATTTGGAATACACAGGTGTGGATCAGTTGTGGGGCCTCATGAAGGAGACCAGAGGCCCACACAGCCCTCTGCCCTGCCTTTGGCAAGCATCAGCTGCTCTGTAGGGACAAAATTTGCATGGGGCATCCCAGGGAACGTTTCCTTCCTGCCTCCAGTTCTTCATTGTTCTTTTCCCCTCCAGACCTCTTACCTGCTTAAAAAATATATTCACCCTTCTAACGTTGGAAAATGTTCCTGAAAAATGTCTCCTGCTTCCTCCCACTGATGTCCTGCTGGGGAGAGTTCCCCAGGTTGCCTCTGCAGTGTGGAGCATCCCCGTGTTTCATGAAGGACAGTATTTTCCAGTCTCCCAGGCATTTCTGTAACTCCTCTATTTTAGGAAAAGGTGATCCAAAATCGAGCTGCCTCTTCTGTGTCAGAGCTGCTGGCTGTGTAGTGTGGTCCCAGGGCCATTGGCCTCCTGCAGTTACTGCTGGTGCTGGCAAAGGCAGGGGCAGGCACCTGACTGCTGAGGGGAAGGCTGGGTGGGTTATATAGCCCATCTTATACCTGCACTGGGAAAGAGCACCTGTGGTGCTGTGTTTTGAGTGAGCTGGATAGGGAGAACAGAAGGTCCTTATCCCTCTTCCCTGTCCCATTTATCTTTCTGAACAGCTCTATCAGGTGCCCCTTTGGAGTGGTTCAGGCTGGAGGATGAGATGCAGTACAGGTGGGGATTTCTCCTGACCGTGGAGCTGTCTGGGCTGGGCTGAATGACTTGTGTCTGCCCCATGCCGCTCAACTGTGGCTTGGGGGAGCAGCAGGTCTGTAAAACAGAGCAGGAGCAAAACAACAAAGCAAGGGCAAAGGAGCATCTGTGTGTGAGTGAGTCTCAGAGAAGCAGAGGTGGGGGAAACAAAGGAGAAGAAAGCAAAGAGAGGGGAGGGGATAGGATGAGCTCTTGCAGCAGGAGCAGCCACCACCAAGCGCCCTCAGCTCTTGTGCTGGTCAGAAGCAATGTGAGTGGCAGGGCCCCGTGACCTCTGCACAGGGGCAGCCGTGCAAAGGGAGCAGGGAGCTGCTGTGGGGCAGCGGGGGGTTAATCCCGCGGGCCTGGGAGGTGTCTGCAGCACTTCTGTAAAAGGGTTCCCTTTGGCGGTGGCAACGAGAAGGTGCCCGTGTGGGGAGGGACCTGTTTGCCCGGTGGCATTTGGGCTGCGTGCTGGGTGTCCCTGCTCAGGCAGCAACGCCCTCCTCCCGACAGACCCGACCTGGCTGGTGGAGACACAGCACTGAGGGGTCAGGGAATTCCTCCTTCGCAGAATCCAAAGTGATTTATTTTTTTTTACCGACTCTAATTTTCCCTCCCCTTCCTGTCTGACAGCTTTTTGGGGGAAGAGTGAAAGTGAAGGAGGCGTCTTTATCCCCGGGGCTGGATTAGTCACTTTTGTCTCTGGCGGAGCAACATTTCTCACTGGAGTCGCTTCTGTTTCAGCAGATCACTTGTAGCCATTTCTAACAGAACAAATGTCAGTGCCTGCTTATTAAGAATTAATTCATCATCCTTTGAATAATTTTCCTCCATTTCTTTTCTCTCCTTTTCACCATTCTGCAGACACCTAAGAAGCAAGCATCTCTAGAAGAATCCTCTGATACACTGTATGAGAATATCTAACAGGGAAAATCTGACCCTTTGTGGACCAGACGCCTTTCTGTACGGGTGAACTTCTCTCTTGCATCCTCTGTTCTCTGCAAAGAGCCACAGTGACTTCAGGGCACAACCACGAGGGACTTGTGGACCTCTGGCTCCTTGTAAACTGCCCTTCATTAACAACAGAATGCGACTGTTCACCTCCCACCAGGGCTCAGTCTGCACTAATGCAGCAAAGCTATTGTGCAGCAAAGCCTTGCCATGCAAAAGAAAAGCTCCTTTTGTCAAGCGCTCACAGGTATCTGAGAAATGGTGCAGATGGGATCTGTGCAGGTTTCTTTCACCTGGCCTAGCTTAAATACTTGAGTCTCGGTCCTCTGGAAATGATAGGACAATCCAGAGACCTCCCTGCTTGATGGCTTGATCTTCTAATCCTGACCTTCGGCAGTCCATCTGATCCCGTGCCTGCGGCTTTCCTGAGATGGCCATCAGGCCTTCGTGCATACTTTAGCCGAGATCCAAGCACCCACCTGCCCATTTTCCCTTTCCCGGGGACCCCACAGTGAAACATGCTTTCCCATAATCTGCTAATCCCATCAAGCAGTCACAGATCCCTGCTGTGACCATGCTCAGTCGAATCAAATCCGTGCCTCCGAGTAAACGCTTTCCCCTCAGCACTATCAGCAGCAGTGCACAGCGAGGGCTGGATGCAGGGACAGAGATAAAGATGGAGAAAAGGAAACAGGGAAAAATAACCCTGCCTGGCAACACCTCTCAGCAGCAGCGCCCGTTCCAGAATGAAGAGGAGGAACGAGGAGGTGGGAATCCAAGGAAACTCCCTTGCTGGAGCTGCATAAGCCGAGCGGGTCTAGGGCCAGGTTCCAGCCCAGGGAAGTTAAAGGCGAGCTCCCCATTTTCCTGTTCTCCTTGGCAATGGACATTGTTACCTTGGATTCTGAGCCTCTGTGGGAGCAGGCACGGTACCTCTGCCCCACCAAGAACATTAGGGTTGCCTTTGTGTCAGCTGGCCAGTGTCTCCCATCAAGGGTATGAGGCTCCTTTACTCCCACCCCGCAGGTTATTTGCCAGGGAGACCAGTTATGAAACCTGGAATGCCTGGAATTTTGTATCCAAGCTCTTCTCTCCTCTTTGGGCTGGAACTTGCCTGCCATTAGTGCTGGTGCATATTCTCGTTCTGATGGGGAAGAGGTTGCATTAAATATCCATGTAACACGATCAAACCAGTGGATCAAAAAGCTGAGGCTGTTTTATCTCAGATTAAAAAAAAAAAAACCAAAAACCAACAAAATAACAACTAAACAAACCCAACCCAAAATAAAAATATGCAGCAAAACTTGAGGGGAATCTTAGAAACCTCTTTAAAGAAGATCAAATTAAAATTGAGCTCCAGGGTCATAGGACCCTCTCTAGTTGAAGATAATGTTGCTATGCATCAGAGATAGAGGCCATGGAAAAAGTCTCCGGGGCCTCCAGCCTTCCTATACTATGTTTAAAGAGATAATCCGCTTATTGCTTTGCTCTTTTTATTACCAGAGATTTCAAACATGCAATTTGGACTTTCTTTAACCACAGGAGAATGTTTTCTCTCCCCAGTGCTGAGGAATTCATTTCAGAAAGAGCAATGAATAGACAGCACGGCTTATTAGACCTGTTTTCCATTTGTTAAGTGATCATGACAATTATAAATAGTTTTGAAGTCAACAACGATTTCAGCGTTCACTAAGATGACCAGAAAACGTTTGTGTTCACAGAAGAATTTATACAGCTATAGCAATTCCTTTCCTTAACAAAATTTGATGAAATTATGAGATTAATTATAAACATGTCGTGGTATGTCAATAAAATATTCAGCAGAAGCTGAAAAGTGAAAAATTTCAAAATAATGCCGCTTAGTTTTTGTGGTTTGCTTTTTACCTTTTATAAATGCTAAAAATACTGAGTGCTGCTGCTGGTTTCTTGGCAGGGACCTCACTTGGCAGTGAATTGATTTGTCTTGTCTTTCTGTTACCTTTTTAAACAGCGTTTCTTACACTCGTGCCTGAACAATTCTATATATTAAGTAGCCGAAGCTGTTTGAAATGAACCATGAGAGGCAGAGCAGCATTTGGAACAGAAAAGGCTATTCCAGAACAGTCGGTGCTGAAGTACTGGAAGAATCACCCCGAGTTCTGATCAGCAAAGTGAAAAAGTGAAAAATCCCAAGGAGCAGCTGCCAGCCCAGGGATCTGGTCTGTGTGCCAAAGCTGGGGAAGTCAGGCGAGGCCCTGTGCCCATTTCGGTGGGGTCTGGGCTGGCCCAGCCGGGGCAGGAGGCTGCTGCCTGGGGGAAAAGGGGGGTTGGGAGCACCACACCCCACAGCCCCGGCGGGGGGGGAGCGAGCAGGAATCACGCCCGGGGAGAGCAGGGCTGGGCCCAGGCGGCATTTTCCAGGGGGGGTGAGGAAATGCCTCCGGGCACAGCTACGAGAGACTAACAAATAGAATTTATTTCTTATTGGTGTAGCTACTGCGTGGCGAGGATTGGCTCAGGAAAAGGCAGTCGCTTGGGCTTTTTGTCTTACCTGGCCCTGTGGCCCTTGAGAACAGATGCAGAAAATTGGTATTACTAGCAAAAGGAAAGGAGTTAATTTTTAAATTGAGCAATTGAGAGGGAAAAAGAAAGAGAGAGAAAGAAAGGAAGGCTCGGCCCCTGCGGCTCCACAAAGGTGCGCGGTGGTGACCGGCTTGTTGTGTTCACACTATTTGCTTTAAATGGGGAGAACGAATTCTTCCCAAAACCGGTGTCCCCAAGGGCCTCAGCCCCCGTGCTGCCCCCGGCGTGGGGCTTCTGTGCACAGAGCAACTCTCGGGTTACAGGGTATCCGCTTTGCTTCCCAGGTGCCGGATTATCCCTTTGTGTTGAGAGGATTCCAGGGAAGTGCAGACCCATTGTCAACTTAAGCGGTGGTGCGAGGTGGAAATGCACTTGGCTGCCGGTCTGCTGGAGGAGGCGCCGAGTTCGCACTAGGATCCTTTGTCCTCTCCACCAGGTGCGAGCCTTTGGTCCTGAGGTGCAGCCTCTCCCCGTGATCATCCTCAGCCTTTGGTCCCGCGGTGCAGCCTCTCGCCGTGATCATCCTCATCGCGCTGCCTCTGCTGGCGTGGCTGCAAAGGGTGTTGGGCACATTGATGAGGTCATCTGGTCCCTTTAAGACGACTCCTTCACAATGCTTCTCCCCAAATCCTGATTCGACAAGGCAAAACCCGGGGTGCACTTGAGCCGTTCATTGTCTGTGGGTTTCATCCTTTTCTGCAGAGGACAAACTCTGGCATGGTGCTGTTCTGCTGTATGAAATGTGCCAGCTGTAGTCTGCCTTTTTCTGTGGATATTTTGTATCACAGATCTTGCTGTGGTGGAAAACAACAATGAAATGTACGTCCGAGGTGTAGTCCAGGTTGTTCTTCATCGCTCTTGTCTTCTGTTCCTCTTCCTTGTCCTTCTCAGGGGTGTCACTGGTGTAAATCATCTCTAATTACCCAGCTAGGGCTGGTCCTTTATCGAGGGAGGTGCTTGACTGAGCAGCAGCAGGTGGAACAGTTGTTACCTCTCTGGGTTGCACCGCTGCCCCCGCAGCAGCGTGCCCAGGGTGTGCCAGGCTGGGCCAGGGGCAGGAATCTCTCCCTGCTGAGCTGCCTCTTGGAAAGCCCCAGTGCTTCTTCAGCCCTTGGCTGTGCAATCCTGTGTGACCTTCTGAGACAGGGCTTTAGGGAAGGCGGTGAGGGAAGCCACCAGATGGTGCCCTAGGTCCTCTCTGCTCCCTTTGCTGTCCCCTGCTTGCCCACATCCCCCTGCCAGCTCCCCCGGGAGCCCCCAGACCACGTACTCCCCATGAGGGGCACCTACAGCCGTGCAGAAGATCCCCAACCACGACTGTCTTCTACCTGTGGGGATGGTGCCTCTGACCCCTCTCAGCTCCGCACCGTGGCCCAGGTGTCACCAGCAGCTGTGAAAAGATGGGGACAGGACAGGTTCCCCTGGAGAAGCAGCTTCATCGGGTGCCAGTGTCTTGGCACAGAGCTGCCCAGGGCAGGACAGGAGAGTGGCTGCTGACACCATCACTGGGCCAGACTGGCATCTGAAATGCAACATTGGTCAGATGCTGGGGGCTGCTTGGAGCTGCCACCACTTTCTGTCACCGTCTGGAAACAGCATCTTACCCTGGGTTTGGGAAAACTTACTCTGTGTCCATGGTGAAAAGCCCCTTTGTAGCATATGCTGCTCCTGCTCTTTGCTCTGCCAGGAAGCTGGTGAAGGCTCAGGTACTGCTCCTTCTGTGCTGTGGGGTTCTGTGCTGGTCAAGATTTGCTATGCACAATGAAGTCTCATTAAGAGTTTATAAATAAAAAAAGGAGAAGGTCAGAGAGCACCAGTGACTGCTGTGAACCTTCAGTGTCTTCGCTTGCTTGATTCTAGGGCAAGTTACTGTCAGGGAGAAAATGGTTTCCTTGGCTAACGATAGCACAGGAATGCAGGTTATTGTTAGTAAGTTACCAGCTCCTTCACTATTAATAACCAGGCCTTTGAGCTGCCACGCTGTGCTACGGGCTGTGGATCTCCAGGTTCACAGCACCAGAGCTGCAGGACGTGCCCACCCGAGGAGGAAGCTCAACAGGCAGGTTCCTGTGAGGGGTGGCACAGGAAGGCAACCTGCCAGCTCCCCAGGCAAGGGATGTTTGGGCAGGAAGGGAAGGCTCCCACTCTGGGAAGGAGTCTCTCTCCTCACCAACTGATGAACCTCTCCTGGAGCTTTCTCCTCTTTTCCTTCAGCTCTTGGAAAAACGTGGGTTATATTTTATGGCTGTGAGCCACAGGAAGATTTGGATGTGCCAGGCAGGTCAGAGACCCTGCTCTAAGGAGTCAAGAGTACAATTACCCAAATCGGAGCAAGGTGAACACAGAGAAGCTAACATATGGGCTTCCTCACAGTGCTGTGTCTTCTAATCACCAGTCAGGGCCTCTGGTTTCTATCCCAGCTAAAAGATTTGTCTGCCTACAATTTTATGCGATGATATTTGAGTGCTTCCAGGGGTAATAATTGTACCTAAAATACCCATACCACAGTGAGCTTCCCTCCTTCGTGAAGGAATTAGCCCTGTCATGCTGCTAACAGTGCTTTTGGCACCAACATGTGCCATTAAAAGAAAAGATTTCACAAGTCCTTGTAAGGCTCAGTATGAACTTTCAGCTTCACGCACAGAAAAAAAAAAGGAGACTCAGGAGGTTAGTGGAGACTCAGGAGGTTAAATGACTTCCCTAAAATTACAGAGGGTCAGGGGTGAAGTCAGGAACAAAATTCAGGTTCCAGTGTTCTTATTTTTATCAGGCTGTCCAGGTAGGAGTCAGTAGCTGAGTAGGTAGGAGCTGTAGGATCCTTATAGTTTAGGAAAAAAAAGTTTCTTCCTGAGTCACCAGCACCGGTTTGTGCAGCACTTTGCTTTTAATTTGTGCTTTCTCATGCAGGTATTGATCATGCTCACGTCTACCTGGCCCAGGTCGGTCTGCTGAGGTCGCAGAGCTGCAGGAGGAGTCACTGCTCTCTTTTACAGAGGTAGCCACCATTTTGGCAATAAGGAAAGTTCATCCAAACGATCTTGGAAAGCCCAAACAGGTATGCCACAAATCCCCAAATAAAAGTTTACGGAGGGA
Source organism: Merops nubicus (assembly GCF_000691845.1). NCBI lineage: Eukaryota > Metazoa > Chordata > Aves > Coraciiformes > Meropidae > Merops > Merops nubicus. The sequence continues at coordinate 5,458 of NW_008613960.1, read as the reverse complement.
ATGTGCTGAGTCGCTGCTCACCCACCCCACAGAGTCCTCGGGACTGCTGAAGGAATTTCTGAGCTTGCCCAGAGGGCTTAGACCAGGAAGAACAAGTGGCTGAGCTGCAAAGGTGCTCTCTGCTCCTGGGGAAGGGAGAGGCAGGGAGCCCCTGCCCTCCCAGCAGCTAGATGTTGGAGAAGGATGTGTGAGGTGATAATGCCATATAATTGCATGACTGGAAATGCCTGCCGTTCTCTGAAATGTTTAGAGGCAATCCCAGTTGTGAGATGATGGAATTCCTGCCGGTTGGGGGGTTTGTTCAGGCAGCGCTGCACTGGCACCTGGGGAAGAGAAAGTAAAACTTGAGTTCAGCTCCTGCTCCCGGGGGATGTCGGTAAGTGCCCGGCCCGGCCAGGCCCCGGCGGCTCCCTGGGGGTGACTCTGAGGTCCGGGGGTGACTCTGGGGCTCCCCGGGGGGGACTCTGAGGCCCAGGGGTGACTCTGAGCTGCCACAGCTCCCCGGGGGTGACTGTGAGGTCCAGGGGTGACTCTGAGCTGTGGCGGTTCACTGAGGCACGCAGATGAGGGTTTTGAAGAAACCACTGTGACTCTTCTCCCCAAAAGATTTGAAAGAAATCTCAGTGTCCATAAAAATCAGGTTAGCTATTTTGGGTTCCTGCAGAGTTAAAATGAATGCAGCATCTCTCATTTCCAGTCATGATCGGTTGCTAGATATCAGTTCTTAATTGCTTGATTAATCTTGAATTTTCAGAGCTGACATTGGCCATCCTGGCACTTAGATAAGGGCTGCATTAAAAAGAAAGGAGAAAACACATCCTTTTATATTTATTCTCTTTTTTTTTTTCCTTTTCCTTTCCTTAAACACAGCCTGCAAGGTAAGAGCATGGAGTTAACAGGGAGGTTTGTAGTATGTATTGCCATGAGGCAGAGTATGAGTGAAACAGTCAGAGGTTCATGATAAACCAGGGGGATGTGCTGAATTGATTTTACCATCTGCCTCAGCAATTCATGACAAGACCACCTCAAACTCAAAAGTTAGCACACTTTTATTTGCCGTATGTTCATGTGTGTTTGTCCATGTTTTTTGCTGAACTAAATGAGCAGAAAGGTTTCCTTCATGAAGATGGTGACATTTCTGTGTAAAGAAAAGCCATTTAAGTCACAGTTATGAGGACTATCCCTTTGTGCAGGGTTGGACTGATAATTATGACTGGCTGTGCCTCCCTAAGGGGGGGGGTGTTCAAAAACATAAAGCCCAAATAAGAAAATACATTCAGATCCCTTATAGAACACTCATAAAATTGTTTGGGATTTTTTTACTTTTTTTTTCCCCCAGCAGCCCTTGCTTGGGAGGAACATGTCAGGTCTCCTTTCTGTATGCCAGGCAGGCCAGAATATAGGATGGCACAGTGTGATGTAAAGGTGTTATGGGCACAGGTTCAAGTTGGCTTTCCTATGTTAGAAGAAGGATTTATTTTGATCTCATCCCTCTAACTAAGGAATAATAAAGCCTCTGATTTCTTTCATTCCAATAACTGCTGTATGTGGATGTCACAGACTTCCTGGGGGAGATAAGTGCTGTGCAGGACATCTACTTAAATGTCTCTGTAATCCAAGGGAACATTATGGTGACAATATTAAAACACAGGAGTGCCATCACCGCTGTTCCTGCCAAATGATAAGCCAGTGACCTCTCAGGAATGTCCCAGTGGTAAAAGGGAACATTTCTGACCATATAGCCCCCGCCCCAACTCCCAGCCCCTTGTTACCTGCTGGAACTAAGCAGGGTTATTTTGGTCTGCAAGTGTCTCCAGCAGTGGAGCAGAGAAGGGAAAGTTTCCACCACGTGCTGGACTGAGACCTATTGCTCTGTAGTGTCCCAGCCAGTGGGCAGCTGAAGTCCCAAACACCTATTGTCCTCTTCTAATCCCTTCCTGCAGTCATAGGTTTCTTAAGTGGTTTACTTGTGTGCTTTGCTCCGTCCAATCTTGTGTGAATCAGGTGATGGGAGCTCCTCTGGGATGCTGTCTTGCAGTCTTGTAGATTAATGTTTCCTTTGCTTAATTTAATTTACATTTATACCATTTATACTCCCTCAGCCAACTCTAAACAGCCTCTCTTGCTCCCTGGTGCTTCTGCACCCCTGAAGTTCTCAGCCGCAATTCCCGTGATGCTCTTCACAGCTGTTATTTGGCCAACCTACACACACTGTAATCCCTTCCAGCTTTTTTATCATTTTATGTTCCTCTTTTTTTTTTTATTTCCTTCCAAGTTGTTGACATCTAGCTAGCACTGAGTTGTCCAGAACTAAACATGTCTTCAAACTGCGGTCTCACCGCTACATTAAAAAACGGGACTATTGCCTATCTCTCTGAGAAGAGGTCTCTGCCTTTACAACCCCAAATTAAATTAACTGCATGATTTTTGCTGCCATATCACATTGCAAAAACATATTAAATCTGCTGCCTACTGTCTCCCCGAGGTCTTCTGGTATTTCTGCTTTCAGTGCCTGAGCACAGATGATTCCTCTCTTCACCTCAGTTTCTGTCTTTCCGTGGCTCCTGTGTTGTGCCTGCTGCCTTTTTAGACACGTGGGATTGTTCAGGGTTCCTCTTTGAGACACAGCAGTGTGATTCCTTACACGCAAGTAAATTCTCTCTTTTTTTTTTGCCATGGAATAGTCTGGCTCCACTGTTTCCCCTCTAAACCATCCTCAGCGCAATTAAAAGGCCTGTCACTCTTTTTGGTTTCCAGATTTTCCTATTTTTAACTGTATAGGGCGCTGGCCTGTGTGTTAATAATCTGCAACAGTCTGTCTGAATGTGACATACTGAGGATCATAGGCTGAAAGTCTTTTGGAGAAAGGGGAACTCTGTTCATTCCTTAGGAATCTTCTGTCCCAACTGTTGAGAATATGGATTAGCTTTTATTTGGTGAGGAATGATGTATGAAAATGTTGCTTTGTGCAGGAGACATCTTTCTATGGGTAGCTCAACACTCTGAAATTAACTTTCCTGGGAAATAAGGTCTATCACAGAAATTGCCACTGTCCTCATTCTCTGGTATAAATACAGAGCAATGTGAATAGAGGAAAAGGGAAAAAAACCCCTCATGAAACCAAAACACTTTGTGCCATGCATCACTTTCTTCCTAGGAGAAGAGCAAGAAAAAGAAACTGTCCGTGTGACAGATGTTAGTCAGCTCAGCTAACGCACTCCTAGAAGGTACCTGGATATTACTTTTATGAAAATAGCATAAGATTCTACACTGCAGGTAATACCTTTTATCATATTCTATTTCACAGGTAAGAGAATCTGAAAGAATCGGTTAAAGCAGGCAAGACATTAAAAATAAAAGTGGTGTTGTAGCCACGATGGTCTGGAGATCCTCGGGAAGCCAGGTTTGTGGGGAAAGGTAATATCTTTTATTAGATCAACTGATAGAGCTGGAAAAAGCAAACAAGCTTTTGGGCTCAGGGTTTCTTTATCAGATCTGACAGAAAGCAGCAACATTCAAGCTAACTACAGGTTAGATGCAATTGCTCTTAGTTTAATCTAATTATATTAATCATTTTGACCACTAGAAGAAAAAAAAGGGAGCACCTATGGAGTAAAAAGGGGTGTGAGCAGAAGACACCAACAGGCTGCTGGTTCTCTGCTGGAGGACTACCAAAACCGTTTTTTTTTTCCCTGCTGACAAAGGGAGGGGTCAGCAGGGAGGCGGTACCGGGCCAGGAAGGCAACATCTCCAGTAAATCCACGAGCTGCTAGTATCTAGGGACTGTAAGTTTGAATACAGAGCTTTATCTTCTGGGAACACTTTGTGGGTCTCCTTTGGGATAAGGACTGAAGGGTTCGAGCTGCTGCCGTCTGACAAACACTCCCCTAATGATGTGTGGGTGTTTCTGTCCTTCCTGGCTGGCCGGGTGTGTGCGTTTTGAGGCTGCAGTTATTCAGGTTTCTGGGGGGGATCTGCTACACCGGATGAAGTGATGAACTGTAGAAGTTTGGGCTGAGTACGTGCAGGAACAAAGAATTTAGTGGGTTTTGCTCTGGGAGGAAGGCCATTGATTATGCTGTCTGTGGAGCGGGACTGGCATATTTCATGTTTGATGCTCTGGCAGTATCTGGTTCTATTTCATGTGTTTTCATCTGCGGATTTGCTTCCTGTAATGAGCGGGGAAAGGGAGAGCCTGAAGGTTAGGAGAAGAGACACAGGGAAAAAAAACCCTTTCAGAGACAGTAATTAAATAGATTATTTTATGTGTTGATTTTAGCGTGCAATACTATCGCTGTCAGGGGCCTGTGTTTTTGGGAGGGAAGGCTGCAGTAGAGATTCTGAAATAAAAAGGCAGAAAAACAAATTTGCAGAAAGCTAATGTGGTCAGAGACCTTGCCAGTCCTTGTTAATTTTGGTTGCACTAGACAAACACCAAATAAACCTCAATCGCTTGAATAGTGATATTCTAAAACGGTTGTTGCTGTCTTTATTGTAGTAAAATCGTGTCTGTTTTGCTGGGAGAGTGACCTTGCTGGATAAGGCAGATCATCAGTGTGCCCCTTGGAGCAGGTGCAATATCTGCTGGGCTGGCTGAACCTCACAGCTTCTTGGTGCATTTTGGATGCCTGCTGGTCTTACTGTGCCTGCCTCACAGGGCAAGTGTTATGGTCTGTAGGTTCTTGTGTATGTGCTAGCTTGCAGGGTGCCATTTTTTAATGTCAGTTGGGGTGTCTAGAAAGCTGACGGCAGTGAAGGAGCAATTTTGGGACTGACTAGAGCAGCAGGGAAGCTGCCTATTGAATTTGTGGTTTTATTTGATGAAGGGGTTCGATGTTTTCTGAGGTGTCTGCATTTCTGATAGAAATATCATCTGTGTTTCCTATGTACGGCCTGGCTTGGTGCTGTAATGTTTTTCAGACTTGTCTTGTGAAGAAAAATGGCACATTGGGGCATTAAAGAGCTGCAGAAAGGTGGCATCTCTCTCTTCCCCCCACTTAGAGCTTGGCAAACAAAAGATGAGTAAATGCTGTCTGAAGAAAAGACCTGGGTGCTTGCTGCATGATGTAGCAGGTATGAAAATTTCACATTAAGAAAAAACCAACCAAACAAAACAAAAACTGAATGAAGAAAACAACCTTTGGAAGCTGTTGAATATGAAGACCCCAGCTAAGTGCCTGGCCACAGGATCAGCAGGTCACGAGGGATTCTTTTGGGGCAGCATTGTGGTCCACTCGTTGGCACTGACAGACTTAGGTTTTGCCTGCTCAGCACTCTTGGAGGCAGGATGCTGGTCTGACTCAGTACTGCTATTTCTCTGATCTCTTCTAGAGAAAACGAGGGGTTTTCCTCACTTTAATTGCAAGCCCAAACTAGAACGCACATAATTACGTTTTTATTTATTTCCAGGCTGCTGCGGCAGGCCCAGGCCTATGCATCAGGGCCCGAAGTGCAACAG
>NW_008613959.1:0-656 GCF_000691845.1 Merops nubicus | reverse complement strand
ATGGATGGATGAAGATGGATGAAGATGAATGGAGAAGGTTGGAGCAAGACAGAGAAGGACGGATGGATGGATGGCTGGCTGGCTGGATGGATGGACAGATGGATGGATGGATGGATGGACAGATGGATGGATGGATGGATGGACAGATGGATGGATGGATGGATGGACAGATGGATGGATGGATGGATGGACAGATGGATGGATGGATGGATGGACAGATGGATGGATGGATGGATGGACAGATGGATGGATGGATGGATGGACAGATGGATGGATGGATGGATGGACAGGTGGATGGATGGACAGGTGGATGGACGGGTGGACGGACAGACTGATGGACAGCTGTCTGTCTGGGTGGCTGGCTGGCAGGCTGGATGGTGAGTCAGAGGGTTGGGTGGATGGAGGGATGGAGATGGGTGCCCAGCTTCACGGACAGAAGCATTTGGGATGACTCGGTGCCTCCAGGCCCCTCACCCCAATGGCGTAACGCGTGACGTTCATCTTGTTGGCCAACGGGATGACCTCCGAGTACTCCCTGTTGTCATCAAACTTCTTCCCATCCGTGATCACGATGAGGATCTTGTTGGCACCTTCTCGGGCCCCTTTGCGGGGGGTGAACATCCCGGTCCTGTGCGGGGGAAGGATGAGGCCCGTGC
>NW_008613958.1:0-465 GCF_000691845.1 Merops nubicus | reverse complement strand
GAACTTTTGTTTCATGTGTAAAATTTAGTCAAGAATGCTGGTTTTTTTTCAACAAACAAACAAACAAACAAACAAAAACAAACAAGCAAACAAACATAAAACTACTATATGTAAATGTAGCTCAGAGAAACTCACATCTTTATGTAACAGCAAAGCCATATGTGGCGGATGATGGAAATTCTGACTGTTTTAACTGATCTTTTTTAAATTATTTTCTATCTTGTGTTGGGTAACATGAGTCAGCACAAAAATACTATTCCTGAAAAACCCTGTTAGTCTTTTATGTGAGCTGATCAGCTTTTCTACTGCACAGTTCTCCTCTGTGCTCATGTCAAACCAACTGCTGTATTACTAACCAAGACTTTCCCTTTTCAGCTTCCTTTGTTTATTTATATACCTAAGATCACATAGGATCACTCCATTAAAATTAGATGATGTTTTCTGTGTGATCCAGGACGTCCAATC
>NW_008613957.1:681-1799 GCF_000691845.1 Merops nubicus | reverse complement strand
CCATAGGCTGCGGGACATGTCTCACAGGGAACGGACCTAGTGGGGTCCTGCCAGCCCCCTCCGGCACCCCACCCAGATCCCCTCCTCCCCACCTCGCCCGCCCGACTCAAGCGCTTGCAAAACTCAGGCCTTAGTAGGGCGGAGAATGAAGAAGCGGCAAACTTTGGGAAGTGTTTGCAGCCCGATCTGTCCCGCTATTTTCTGTTTCTCCTGTCATTTTTCAAGTCAGCCCCGCGCTGAAATCTCCAGCCATTTCAGACAGTTTCAAATGTGATTGACGTGTATGTTAATGATTTGTTTTTGTGCAAAGCGGCCCTGCAAATTTCCAACACAACACTTGTGTAGATCAGATGTTAGGTATAAAAATGGTTTATTGATTGAAATAATAGAAGCATTATTTTGATTTGTCCTGACATGATGGCTGATTTATAGATCCTTACCCCATTGATTTCTTCTTGTCCGGGCAGAGGGAAATGATCAAATCTCATGAAAATGCCCTTTTGGGCTAATTAGGAACCCAAGATGCTTGCTCGCTCTTTCTTTCTTTCTTTCTTTCTTTCTTTCTTTCTTTCTTTCTTTCTTTCTTTCTTTCTTTCTTTCTTTCTTTCTTTCTTTCTTTCTTTCTTTCTTTCTTTCTTTCTTTCTTTCTTTCTTTCTTTCTTTCTTTCTCTCTTTCTCTTCCTCTTCCTCTTCCTCTTCCTCTTCCTCTTTCTCCTCTTCTCTCTCTTCCCTTCTTTTCTCCCTCCTCCACCCTCCTCTCTTTCTCCTCCCTTTCTTGTTCCCCCCACCCTTTCTCTCTGATGGGATTTACCAGATTTATTCTCTGCACCACGGACTTGGTGCGTGTATGAGTATATTTTTTTCTCTTCTATACATCTGTTTTCAGTTTGCACTTTCAATGAGCTGCAGCGGACAATAGTGAGAGAAACATCTGAAAATGCAAGGAGACAGAGTTGCATATGTGTTTCATTTCTGCGGGTTAGTCACAGAAAACAACAAAAGGACAGCTGGAGGTGGGGGCGAGGGGGGGGAAGGGAATAAAACACACACTTACAAAGGGGATTTTGACCCTCTAAGAGAGAAAAGCGAGTACGCGAAAAAAGACTGCAAAATGTAAG
>NW_008613957.1:307-653 GCF_000691845.1 Merops nubicus | reverse complement strand
AAAGAGTGTCTAGGAAAACTGATCAAGAACAAGAGTAAGAAGCTAAAAGCTAGTCCGACTGGATATTCCCTCGCTTCTTTAAAAGGAGAGTTAGGGAAAAGACAGTTCGGTGCGGATAAGAAAAAAAAAAATGGAAAGCTGCACCTGTCGAAAATGTGTATCTGATCTGTCTACACAGATGTGTATGTGCTCATGCATTTATACATTTACATAGGGAGGTCCAGAGCATCCCAACACTCTAATTGCGTCGAAGAGGTAAGTCTCTCTTCTATGAACGGAGAACCAAATCCCTTGAAGAGCCAGCAACAGTCACATCCCAGGCAGTATTAGTTGGATTGGACTTCGC
>NW_008613957.1:0-290 GCF_000691845.1 Merops nubicus | reverse complement strand
TTTCTTTGGTTGTGGAGGAGATAGGGTTCTGTGAGCGACAACCAGATGGGGAGGGATGGCAATCCCATTGTCTGTTCTCCAGAAGATATCGTTTTGCCCTGGAAAAGGCGATCAAAAGCAGCCAGCGTCCGTCCACTCAGGAAAGTAAAAGGGCTGGCGGGGGATGGGGCAGAAAGAAGAGTGGGTGCATGCGGATTTAATAGCAGTGAAAGTATTACAGCGAGATCAGATTTAGTGAGCAAGCGAGAGGGAGCTTTTGAACATCTGTCTAATGCAGCCAATAGAAGTGA
>NW_008613956.1:0-17765 GCF_000691845.1 Merops nubicus | reverse complement strand
ATATATTTTATTTTTTTTTTTTTCCCCCCAAGATGTCATGAGGTGTTGAGGATAGGTTACAACAAACCCCTTTCATTGACGTCTTCTAATGGATTTTCTGCACGGCTTGCTTTGCACTTGGTGTTTTAGGTGCAACATTTCTTGGTCAGAAAATTGAATAATTTAGATTGTAAGCAACGTTAGAATTCAATCTGCTTACTTGTTACATGAAGAGAAAACAGATGGTAGTCCTGAAAAGCCTGTAAAATAGCAGATGGAAACTGCCACACCCCCGATTAATAGAATATTTCTGCTTTGGCTATACAAACATATTTATTATGAAAGGAAGGATATTATTCAGCTTCTGGAAACTCCAAAAAGTAGCTCTCTGTTCCTCAACAGTTGGTTGTCACCAAATGAGGGACTTTCATTCTACGTACTCCATCTTTGCTTTTTCCGGATAATTGTAGGCAATCCGTACTACAGATCCTTGTTCATCTAGTAGCCTAAAGAATAAATTTGCATTGTTACACTTCTCAGACTGAGAGTATGGGAAGATTGTCAGTCTACCTAATGGACTCCATTTAGATTAAATGCTTCAGCTCTTTCTGGTTATGTGTAAAAGTGAGCATTCCCCCATGTTGTGCACATTTTATTCAATAAACCCTATGGATTCCCAGCTTTTGTACTGCTTTGAGAGCCTCCAGTGTCTTTCAGTTCTGCTCTCTGTGGATTCTGTGAGCCCCATTCTCTTCAGTGTCTGGACAGTAAGTCTGATGTTTTCCTTTTCATTTTTGTAAATGCAGAGCATCCAGTCCAAAATGAGGAGGGGAAGATGGAGGCTGAACTTGCTTTGTATTTTTGTGCTGAAGGAGGAAATGTGCTGTGCAGGTGGGGTTCTGCAACTGGTAGAACTGTCACTGCTGGGCATAGCAAATTCCTTTCTTTAGAGACAGTTGTGTTTCATGATAACCATGTATTATACAAATTCTATCAAAGACTTCAAGGTAAGGGGAGTAACACGCTGGGGCAATTTGTCCTTGTTATCATAGACTTCCCTGCTTGGGACTGCTGGCTTCTAACCTGTCTCCTCATATGAAGGGATATTTAAAAGGGCAGAGTGTCTTCTCAGAGACTCTCAAAGTGAATTATGTAGCATATATCTTAATGTTTCTGGTTGGCTGGTACTACTCTTTGGGAACCATGCAGGCTTTATTCTCCCAGAACACAAGAAATTTCTTCCACCTGCTGCAGACCCATGCCAGTTATAGGAGAACTATTGTTGTGAAGTCACCCCGCTGACCCCTGAGCACTGCGCTTTGTACTTCACTGGGAGGTCACGTAGAAGGGTTGAGAGAGTAGTCATCAGTAATTGTACAAATGTTGCAGTTGAGATGCCTTATTCCTGTCACCCTTAGCAGATACAGCCTATCTGCAGCAGAATGCACTCATATCCTTAGAGCAAAAAGACAAGAAAATGGGTATTTGCCCACAGTATCTTTTCATCTTTACGGAACATTGTGGTTAGTGTACATCTTGCCACTTACTCTGTTTCTGTTCTTAGCTCTCCTTGCTACTGTAGAGTTTAATTTAGTAGTCTGGAGATTCCTCATCACTCTGCTTTTAATGCATTCATGTGTGTTTTTGACAAGGTAAGGCTTGAATGAGCTCCCATTGTTTTTATTTAAATTTGTTTTAAGTCTTCAAAGTGTAAATAACTATGTTGTTGTTAAACTGTAATTCTTGAGGTATTTTAGATTTGAAGGGGAAGTAGCTGGAGGTTTAAAACAGTTGAGAGGAAAGCTTCAAGAAATTTCTGTATTATTTGTGAAATAATTTAAACCTTTGTGTTGCAGTAAACTCCTTGTGTTCAAGAAGCTTTGTGTATCCCAAAACAAATACTGAATCAGTTTATCCTGTTATCGCTGTTGTAGTAGAGGCTGTTTCTTCCAAAAAGGCTGTAACACCCTGTAAAAAGTACACTGTAATTGAAGACTCAAGTTGTAGTAGTAGTTGCTGAATGCCTGTGTAATCTATAATAATAATAATAATTGTGTTTTCTGGATCCTAATAAAGCCAAGGTCTTTCATGTCTGCTTTTGGGCAAGAGGGCCTTCACTCACACTAGGGAGATACATAATCCAGATTTCAAAGGCAAAGTTAGAAGTTGATACTGGAGACAGACAGGATGTGGTGTAGAGATAGAAGCAACATGTTTTATTACTGAAGTTACTGGCTTTGTCTTCTGAAGAGGAATTAAAAATTTTGAAATTGCAGTAATCCAGGTATTTGTTAGAACTCAATCAAGAGAAGTAATCTGGAGGATTTGTTTTGTTCAGTGTCCTGTGCAGGAAGAAGTACAGTGGTCTGTTCTGTGGTGCCCGTGGTACAGAATCACTAAGTAGCATCACCTGGATCTGTTTGTAGTTGAAAACTTGTATATGCTGTTGACTAAATGTTATTTGCCTTTTTTTACGTATTTACTGCTGGAAGAACGACAGTCTTGCTCCATATTCTAATCAAGCGTATGCTGTATAATTCAGTGTTTTTAATAAATATCGAAAAAGCTAAAGTACTTTAATATTCAGAAAAATAACTTCCCTACTATATATAGAAAGAGATCAAACTTCATTTCTAGCTGTTCAAAGTATTTAATTCCGATTCTTAGAATTCTTAGAAATTCTTAGAAATATTTGAAGTGTTTGGTTTTTTGGTTGCTTTGTTGTTTTTTTTTGTTTTGTTTGTTTGTAACATTGAAAGAAAGCTTTGGTATTTGTATTACTTTAAGAGATTCTTCACTCTTTACAGAACATAGGAGCTGAGCAATTCAGTTCAAATAATTTCTGTAGTCTCTCTTGGCCTAACCTCTAACATCTGTGTAGTATTTTCTGTGTGCAGGATTTCAAAGGACTATGCACAAGGTCAATTTGTTCCTCTGACAACTCTAGTAAATAAAAGTAGTCATTAAGCACACACATACCATGTTCTTTGCATTAAGTTTAAGAAGTAGTGATATGTATATATCATCTTAAAATATTTTGTGAAATTAAGTTAAAATTAATAAAAATACAGTTATCACCAATAGGACTTAAAATAGTTGCTATTCTGCTTAACTTGTGAAATATTGCATAGTAGCATAATTTCTGAAATAGATGTTGATTTTTTTAAAATATTTTTTTTTCCTGGGAATCAGGAATAAATAACATCTGCAACAGCATGTTGCTATCAGGCAATCTGCTTGAGCTTCCTGTGCTGATCTCTACAGCGTCAGCAGCACGAGTACCACAGCTACACTGCTGCCCAGTTTTGGCCAGGGGAGGGAATCGATGTCTGTCTCTTCTTTTTCTTTTTTTTTTTTTTTAAAACCTTTTTTTTCCCCTCTTCTCTCCCCACACCCCAACTGTGTATGCCTTGCCTGACAGGAAATTTTTCTAATTGCCGGAACAGCTGGTCACAGCAAAAACGCCAGGGTTGGTCTTCCCTGCTAGACTTGTGATTGCTCGGTCAGAAAATCTAAACATCATGGGTTCTTAGTCATGTTTAAGTTTCTGGCTCTACGTGTCCGTCCTATTCGGGTGAGCTTCGTTTCTTATTTAAAAGAGTAAGAGGAAAAATGGGAAATTTTATTTTAATCTTCTAACTCCAAAGCACCTTCACTCTCTTATTGCTTTGGGATCACTGCTTTTTGTATATAAAGCCTGTTGTATTTTTAAAAAGAGGGGTTGTGATGAGCTCATATTTTGTAGAAATGTCTAAGCTACCTGTTGATAATTTAGCTTTATTGGGAAATTCTTACCTGTACGTAAATACTCTAAAACTTACTTTTTTCCTCCAGAAATATATGAGCTTAGCTGCATGTTAAGTTTTCTCTCTGACAGTCTAGTTTTATTAAAAATGTTTGTATTTTTAAAATTAATACCTAGTGGTTATTTTAATAGTTCCATTTTCCTGTAGTACTTTGAACTGTAAAATATGGTTATGTGTGGAGAGACAGTTACAATAGCTTAGGCTTATTAATATCTTAAATTTACTTCTGAAACTGGTGTTAAGAATAGTGGCACTTGCATTACAGTTAATGTTATGTCTATTTCAACTTTTACATTATAATTTAGTCATAGAAGACATTTAATTTATATAATTTGTCTTGCTGTTGAACATATATTTAACCATAAAAGGGGTTTTTTTTAGAGGTGAGAAATATCTCTAGTGAATTGTATTATCCTGAGCACTTTCTGAGCTATTATAACAATCCACGTAAACATGCAATGTGACAGAGCATTTTATCATTGAAACTCAAGTCACTTTTCATGTTTTTTCTCCTGTAAGTCTGCAAATACTTTTTGGGGGGGGGGGAAACAACCCACAAACAAATGAAAATACCTTCTTGTGTACTTTCTTAACATCATAAGCAGGTCTAGTAGTTTGTAAACATAAGGGACAGTAATTTAACACCTACCAGCCTATGTACTGGTTTGAACTTTGCAATACATGTTAGAAAATTAAATTGAATTTTTTTGCCGTAACTGAAACACTAATACAAGTGCATGTAAAACAACAGAACACAGGCTGCATTATATGCAGGAGTTTTTATGTAACTCTTGTAAAATAAACATTTCTTAACTCATAGTCTTGAATTCTCATTCTTTTCCACAGGCAACATGAGAGATATTTCTTAGAAGTCTCTGATCAAAAAAAGACAGTATTTACCTATTTATGGAAGATTGATTAAACATTGTGCTGATCTTAAAATGCTAGGCAGTGCAGACAAAACTAAGGGTTTTCATCCCATATGAATTTTGGAGTATATTTATCATATTATCTCAATAACACAGGAGTCATAGATTTTATAGATTAGTACTGAAAGTTTGCAGGACTTTTTTAATCATTGATTAATTTTTTAACTTGGAATTTTTTTTTTCATGGCAATGCTTGGAAATGATAGCGTTTAACAAAGAAGGAACAAAACCTTTATCAGAGTTACTGGGAAATGAAAGTTCCACCCAATGAGTATTTTTTTCCAATGCTGACATGCAAAGTCTAGTTCATGAGATAATTCTATGACGTTTTATCAGAAGAGAAGTGCATTACAAAACTGCTTTTGGTGACCAACATTGAGCTTTTAAAATGTTTACAGGAATTCCTTCTGAACAACCTGCTGCTCACAGTTCTTTGGAAAGGAAGGAATAGAGTCCTATGTCTATATTTTTGTATTTTTTATACTGAGGAGGGAAATCATCTTCAGAATTGTCCTCCCAGCCTGGCCAGATGTTTATCCAAAGGGCCTTATCTATCTATGACTTGTTACTCTGGAGTAGAACTCATTCTTAAAACTCCTATCTTGCTGAATCTGTAACACCAAAAGAATGGGAGTACTTTGGTCTCAGTAACGAGTTCTGCAGTCTTCATTACATGAGTGAATTGTCCAGCTGAAACAAATGTGGGCATAGACATCCTTCTGGATCTCAAAACTGTTGTAGTGGAAAGCCAGAAATGGAAAAGAGTACAAAGTGTAGTGTGTAAGGATTAAGTACACAGAAACTGATTTTTTTTTTTTTCCCTTAGAGTCTTAATAATTTAAGAATAAAAATAGAAACCAATCTGAAACTACATATTTGCAAATAGTGTCTGCTATTAGGCAATCTTATTTTCTGTAAGGTGAAATAATAGATGCTACCTGCAACAAATAATTTTATATCAGTTGAAAATGTTTTTCCATCTGTTAAAAATAAGCAAAGACATAAATTAGGGAAAACTGTATTTCTGACTTCAAGTAACTGTTCACAATAATTAGAACTTACTTCTGCTCTATCCTTGCTTTTCTTTGGTACTAGTGTGAAACAAGCAACATACACAGAATATCCTTAAGTCAGCTCAATGTAATTTTATGCATGGCAATGCTTTGCTTTCTGATGTATTAGAATAATCACTACTTCAAAAGCAGCGCTTTTAATCATCTTTGTAGAACAATTGTTTGTGTAAGTCATCATTAGTGCTAGTAAGTGACTTGAATATTAGTCACAGATATAAGGAATGTTGTTTTTATTCCCTGGTTTAGCTCACTAACGTTACTTACTGAAGTAATGGGAGATTGTGAAATTCTTATTGGACTTTTTTTTTTTTTTTTTTAAGGCAGATTTGAATTTAAAGGTAGGACATTGAGTATAGACTGTATGAATGTATACAGAACGTGTCTGAGATTTTTAAAAATACCTAGACTGGTGCACTCCTCACGTTCTTAACTCCCATTTTTATCTAATTAAAGATTTCCGTAGGCCCTAATATAAAAGGTAAAAGTAATTGGTTTTCAATTTGTTGGCTTGTCTTGTACTTCAAAAAGCATAGCTCATATGGGGTTTATTTCTTCAGGTAATACTGAAAATTCATCCTACATTGGTTACAAGTTGGGAAAGTAAAAATTCATCTAGGAGAATTCTTGACTCAAGGGAAGGGAGGAAAAGGAAATGATGTGTATGAGCTGGAGAACGGTGCCAAGATTGAGTCATCCTTTTGAAATCACTTGATATCCAATAAGATTGTCCTTACAGAACGTAACTGCTTTTTGCAACTTCAGCACCAAGGTTTAATATCATAATATTTTTGAAGTGATTTCCAGTTGATTACAGGAATCAACATTATTCTGCATGTGACAGACAGAAAAATATTTTGCAAAATACAATGATGTCCAGCTGAGCTCTGATAAATAGAATGAGGGTTAGCAGAGCAGTAAAAAAGAAACTTGCAACCGTGGTTAGAACAGTGTTAAGTAATTTGATGGAAATCCATTTTTCTGTTTTCTGCCTTATCTTCACTTGAGGCACATGCACATTCAGTACAACTATGTGCATTTGTCTAGAGGAAGCAAAACATTACTGAAAAAGATATTGAGAAGGGTGAAAGCAAAGCTGCTACTTCTGTAACAAAAGTTGAAGAAGCTGTGTAGCTACATACCGGATCTAACAAATGAAAACTGATACAGCATTATTTTTGCTTCTGCTCAGCTTTCAAGTGGAAAATCAGATTGCCATTAGCTCTTTATTCATTGGATTTGCTTTCTTGAAAATTGTATGATCAATAGCATAAACTGATACAGCAGTGAGTTTTTCAGATGAGTTAGAATTCCTTAAGTGCATTTGAACAGTATTACAGGGAAGTACACTATGAGCTGTCCTTTACAATGATAGAAATGACTGTTACCTATTGTATAGGAAAAGAGTTTCACTTTAATACTCTTGAAATATTTGCATCTTTGTTTCAGAAACTTAATTCTAAAATTTATTTGATGGCTGTTAGCTTGCCTTGAAAGATGGCTAATATTTGAGGGGGTTATTCGGAAATATTGGTTATATAGATTTGACTTAGTTGTGATTAAAACTCGCAGAAGTTTCTTCCTGCCCCCTCTGCATTCTGGTTCCTGACTGTATAGAAGTTGAAATTCCAGAACTGACCACTTTTCTAATCATGAGTCTGTCTGTTTCTTGTGTGTAAATTATCATTATACAAAATAAATAAAACACGTTTAAAGACATTCAGAAAATGTTATTTGAAATAGAAAATATTAATGAAACAGTGCCTGTAAGAGTTTCTGGTGGGATCCCACCTACATGTCTTAATGTATTAATAGTGTCCTTTCAGAAGGAGTGTTTAAAAATACCAATATTGGCACAGTTCAATGCTAAATTGTGTATTGGGAACAAAGAATCTTGCACAGTTCAGGGGTGTGACTCGACTTTGGGAGGCAGTGCCTCTGGAAGGACTAGCAATAGCACTGAAGACTCAGCCAAGCACAGCCTCATGGTCAGTGCCTTGGAAACTGCAGCCTCTGCAGGTTGGGGCAGGGAGGATTGTGGCCAGGAGTGGTATGACTCCATGCTGTGTAAAATCAGGCTATTGTTGCTGTGTCTAGCAACGATGCAAGTGCTTCCAAAAAGACATTAAAACTTAGTATTAAAAATAAAAAATTATTTGGAGAAGACTTTACAAGACCAGGAGCTGGAAAGCCACTTTGTAGTGAAAAATCTGAACAAATTTAGTATCTTAAGGGGCAAATTAAATCATAACTGAATAATAATAAATTAAGCCACAAATTAAGTCTGTAGGTAAAAATTCATGGAAGACAGTTCTCATTGTACTGCTCTTAACAGAGTTAAGAGCAATACAATATTAGCAGATAAAGGTGAAATGTGGGTAATGTTGGAACTGGGAATATCAGTATTTAATTGCATTTCTGCAGTAGTTACTTAACAAGACTTAGATATTAGAACATATTTTAATTAATAATTGAGATTAAAGTTTGTTAATTTATCTAACGTTTACCTTAAGTCAAAGTCTTAACCCCATTTTCACACGTTTTGGTCAGCGTGTCAAAACTGCTTGCTGTCCAGAAAGAATTTTGTTGAATACAAGACCCATATAAGGATTTGCTGAGTATGTATAGCCGTGTCTGTCCTGGTCATCTGTGCCACTTATTAGAAAAATACAGTTTATTTAAAAGCCCTACTGAGAAGGAAGTTGCTTCTTAATTTCAAAAGCAAACATACTATGTTGGGTTTTTTGTTCCAGAAATCGTGTCATAAAGTTCAGAGGTTTTATTTAACATGAGCGTGAGGGTTAATGTTTTGTTCCTTTATGTCAAGTATTTCATAACTTCCATCTCTGTTAGATGAAGAAAGGGTTGGCATGTGGCCTTTCACTTTCTCTCACTGTGAAACTTTTTATTCAGATGTTACAGGTTTGGTGTTGTATTTCTTGATATATTTCATATAGCCAGAAAGTGTGCAGAGGGAAAGTTCTTTGATCAGTGTTTAGTCATCTGGCAGCTGAAGTTCACTGTGCTGCTGAGGAGATTTCCCCCTACGTCTAGGTAGTACTCATTTTGTGGGGAAGTGAACATGCAACTTGTTTTGCAGTCACTTCTGCCCCTTTTATTAACAGAATATGGGTGTTATGTGTTATCTTTAATATCCCCTTCCTGATGCAACAGACTTGAGATAGGATACAGTTATTCATCGCATGTCTCACGCAGTAAGAACTGCTGGGGTTTTCTAAATCCATATATGAACTTTTTTGTAAAGATAATTTTCTAAAATCTGTTACTGAATTTGTTAGAAGCTTTCTGGTGAAATTCAGGTATGGTGAAAGAGCTATTTTTTATTTAGCCTTTGACTACTGTTCCTCCCTTTTTTGTCATCAAATAAGAAGATCCATTTTCCACAATAGCAGGCATCAGTGTCAGCAAAAAATATAATGCTAATCCTTATGAAATGTTTTAGCATGTTAAAAATAAGTGCAATATTCTTTCAAAAACCTTAATCTGTAGATGCTTATAGCATGTACTGCACATACTTACCTTTCCTCTTTATATTATAAAAAATAAGCAGCCAGTTGTTTTCCTGTACATAGTTGAACAGAAACATTTTTTAAAAACTCAGTGTTATAACCAAATAAAACCTTCCCATCTTCCTCTAAACCCTAGTCTTATTGTGCATGCATATCTTTTTTAGAGATTTTTTACCTTTGGGTAACTTTCTGTGTTTCATCTGATTTCAGTTTTATTGTGCTGAAGCTGACAGTGGAGATGGTGCAGTCAGTCTTTCTGTTCAGGATGGGTCTAGTTTCCTTCCAGAGTCATTTTGTTTACCTGAATGCTGTGAATATCTTTTGAATTTTGAATGTCTTTTCTGTCCCAGCATTTTGGAAGTTCTTCGTCGAGCACTTGTCATTGTGCATGTTCACACTTGGCTTATCCATTTATTCAAGAACCTGAAACTGAGACCTTTAGGTGCAACAGGACCCCAGTGGTGTTTGGATGTGCTAATGTTCCTTATTTTGGTTAGCCTTCCTCTTCCTGATTTAAATAAGAGCATAAATCTGATCCTGTGCTTAAGTGTTGGTTGTTTTGGTTTTTTTTTTTAATTAATTAAATGATATAATATATCATTAAATAGGTAGATATCTATTTAGATGTTTCAGAGCTTTTTCCTTGTGGGTTATTTTGTCAGTGTCAGCACATACATTATATTTTTTAAAAATAATTTAATATTTAGTTGGTTGTTTCTCTGTTCTTTTTATATTAAAAAAATCTGTAGACTAAGAATTTGTGTATTTTGATTTGTTGTTTACATTTTAATGAGTGTTTATTGTATTTTGTACTTTTATCAGATTTATGTTATGTTGTAACAAGACATCTCATATGGCACTGGCAATACTTGGTTGTTTTAAGTGCATGTCTGACCAACCCTCTTAAAGTGTCTACAGATGATTTAAGCTTAGACTCCATAATTCTTTCACCGACTACTTCTACTTGTTTTTCTTTTCATACCACTCTCACATTATCTTTAGGAATTGGAAATTAGAAGTAAAAGGGTTATGTACTCTTTTTGCTGTTGCATTCATGGTTAGAAGATCAATAATTCCAATCTTTTTACAAATTGATTTAATAAGAGGTGGAAATTATAAGCCAGTGAGAACAGTAAGAATGGTATTGTGGGTGAAGCTGGCAGTGCTCCTAGCAGTTTGGAGCCCAGCTTACTAGCCCTACAACAGCTTTTCAGTTGTCCTAAGACTATGTTGCTCAGAAAAAGCTCTGCAGATAGACTAATCTGAGAAATACTTACCCAATAAGGTTCTTCAGCTTCTACTTACTTTAGGGCTTGAAATCCAGCTTCCTTTTAGTACATAAGTTGTTCCTGTAATAAGAACGCATAAACAAATACAAGTATTTTATGGTACAACAGAGTTAATTTAGTCTTGAATTATAAAGAGAATGTAAAAGAAATTCACATAAATTCAATTACTAGAACGAAAGTATTTAGTGTTAATTAAGTACTTTAATCATGGAATTTTTCCAGCAGGGTGATTTGGCTGTAATTTTTATAAAGTAATAATGGTTAAATAGTTTTTCACTACTTGCCTTCAAGGTGTCTATATTTTTTTTCTTTTTTTTTTTTTTTTTTATCCTTAACAACCATGTTTTCTATTCTAATTTGCAGCTGATTCCTAAAGAGAAAAATGAGTCACCCTTGGTGCTGCTGAATCTTCTTATTCTTTTCTTCTTGTTTTTCTTTTTTTAGCTTTTCTTTTTTAGATTTGACATCTGTGGAATATAGTTCGTTAAGTGTTCTTTCCTATGAATGTGTGCATTCCTGTGCATAGATATATATTGAGATGTACATTACATAGAGCTTACAGTGAGGTACATACTGACCAGAATAGTTCTGACTTGCAAACTGTACTGGTACAGGAAGTTATTCTGAAATAGTGGTGCTTTAAATTCATATCCAAACTTGTTTGTCACTCACTTCCCTTCTAGGCCATTGTTGATTTAGCACTATTATACTGTTAAGGAAATGTTAAGGAAACTCAAAGTAATGTTACCTTCAGTTTGTTTCCTTGTGTTCTATATTTAGTTTCACAATAACGGAAGCCAGTAGCAACCACTTTAAGTTGACTAACACAATTTTTTTTGTTTGGTTTTGTTTTTTTATGTGATCTTCTGTGACGGTTTTATTTTCTAGTGTGAGGAAGGCCTTAAGAGAGTGCTGTGTGGCTAGAAAAATAATTTTATCTTGGGACTTTTATTTATACATTGCTGCAGTATAAGGCTTGAGAAGAGGGAGCTTTCCAAGCTTATATGTAGCAGAAATAAAATATGGGCAGTAGTGTGTAGTTACAACAGGAAAAAACATCCCACTGTTGCAGTGGTGAGGTCACTGGTGAGTGAATGTATGTAGTGGTGTGAAAGTTGTCAGGGAATGGAAGAAAGGAGAGGAGGACCAGAGTCTTCCAGCACCCTATACATAATCTCATTTAATTTTATTTCATCACATGGGGCAAATGTTTTTTCCAAATATCAGGGAATGATCAGAAGTAGAGCTTAAGAATAACGGAGTATCCAACTGAACAGCTTCCTTCTCTTACAACTTACTGTAAGATGGCATCTATCAATTAATGTCAGCAGGGCAGTTGCCTGAGAGAGGGATCTCTTTACAGTGTGAAAGGCATGTATTTTAGTTCAGGTAGACAGTGGGTACAGTGAGGGTCGATTACTTCTGCATATAATTTGCATTTCTATAAAGGTCCTAGCTTGTGTATTTTTAACTGTGATTGCAAAATATTGTTTAGGTTAAAATAACAAACATTCAGCAATGAGGTCAGAAAAGGAAACTGCAAATTTGTGGGTAACTGTTCGTCATAAGTCATGCTCCCAAACACATTATGGACAAGCTGCTGAAGTAGGGTATGATCTGCATTCCATTTCAGTAGAAGCAGAGACTGAAGAATATCAGAACCCTGAAAAAGCGAAGACTGGGAATATTCTCGTATCGGGAATGTGGAGTGGTGGTTCAGGCTTTTTTTAGAGGGTGCCCAAAATAACCACTGGAAAGTTGGTTGCGTAATAATGGCATTGCAATCAAAAATAATTTTTACTTGTGTCTAGAGAACATGTTAATATCTTTTCTTCTTTATTTCTTGTTTTTATTACATTTTGTGATGCTTTTAAAACAATGTCTCCAGCTGATTGCTTTGTGTCCCTATATCTGAGTAGGTAACAGAAAGATTTGAGGAAGTTCTGTTTAACACATTTTTTACTTTCTCAAGATTGCCAGGAAGCTAATAGATAAAACAGTTAAGCAGTAATGCATCAAAGTACCCGAAGTAATGTGTGCTTGGCAAACTGTTCTATTGTGCTACTGCTCCCCTGGGATTCTTTAAGATAGCAGTGGGTGGTTTAAGTAGTATGTAACCCAACTGATCATATACTAACTTAAAAGATGAAAATACAGATGTCCACCAGCAAATAATTCCTTTGACAAGTAGAAGGAATCATTATTTCTTTCAAACTCTACATGTGAAGCTTAAGCTTTGAGCTGATGGTAGCATTTTCTTTTGAAAGCAAAAAGAAGTTTGTTTCTAAGGGGCAATACACAGTGCACACGCACATGCACACACGTGCAAAATTTTGGCTGTCTTACATTGGAAAAAGGAGGGCATACTAAGATTGGTTCCAGATTCACAACCCATTTTTATTTGTTATTGTCGGATTATGATGCATCTCTCAAAGTTTCAGTAACAATGTGACTTAATTAATAATATTACTGTCTTAATTATGCAAATAATGTTGCTCAGTGTTTTTATCTGTATTTGCAAGCATGTATTAGTTTGAATTCAGAGGCACTGGTATTTTTCAACGTACTGTGAATTTATAAATGTTTTAGGAAGATGTGCCGCTAAAGTAAATTTATTTCACTTTTTTCCTCTGTCAGGAAGAAGGAAATATCAAGGAAATTGCAATAACTCACCATGTAAAGGAAGGACACGAGAAAGCAGACCCTTCACAGTTTGAACTTCTGAAAGTACTGGGACAAGGATCCTTTGGAAAGGTTGGTAACTGAACTCTGGCGGAGACAGTTATTCAGGGATATAGCACTGAACAATATTGCAAGTGAAGTAGTCGCAATCTTGCATTAAGGCAGTGTTGCAAGTGAAATCCAGTTCCTAAATTAGTGCTGGCTAGCCACTCTGATTGTGGCAGATCTTTTTAAAGCAGATTTTTTTTTTTTTTCTAGTTTGTGTGATATGTAGATCTCAAAGTTTCATAGAAAAATAAAATTGGCTTGATATCAAATAGTTGGGTATTCACTGTTGAAATGAAATGTCATCTTTCTTTAACTACTTTTCTTCTGTGTTTGAGGGGGCGAGGGTTGTTAGACTTTTTTTGTAAGTATTCCTAGTTGCTAACTTGCTAATGGTAGGTCATCACCAGTACAGAGACTGTAGGCAGAGTTTATTTCTGTACCACACTGTAATTGTAAGGAACAAATTTTAGGCAATAATGGCTACTGAAGTAAACGTGATATAACCCAGTCATGTGCATGTTGGGCATTATCTGTTATAATTTTGTTAAGACACAATGTACCTTGTTATTTAATTGAAGATCTATTAAAGATTCAATGTTTCTAGCGTTTAGTGAGTACTGTCCACACTAAGATCTAACTTAGTGTCCATGGTTCATACTTTTAGTTGTCCAAAACAAACCTGGAAGCAAAACATCAGCTTCCTGTGGCAAGACAGATAATTGAGTCAGAATGGAATATGCAATGTAAGACAACAGAGCCTTTGCATCCATTTTCAGCCTTAATTGCAGTTCTGAATGTGATATTAAATTCTAGCATATAATGCCAAATCTATCTTGGACATGAGGGAAAATAAGGATGTTCAGTTCAATTCTCTCTTGGTGATAGGGAGTTACAGTTAGTCACAATATTGGATCAGCAGTTCCAGTGGAAATCTAGATGCTTAGAAACTGTAAAATTTTGTACTCAAAACTAGTAAGAATCCACTGAGAAACCTGATTGCAAGGATGGTTTCTTGCATTATTTGGTTTCATCCAGAATCGTAACCAAGTTTTTTATTTGAAAGCTTCAGATTGAGAGAAGTATTCTGTGGCAAGGAGGTGTAAACTAGGAACTTAGAATTTTAACAGTTGATTTTAGTGATGTTACTAAATTCAGCGCTGTAGAGTGTGAGGGGGCAAGGTTTGGGTTTTTTTGTTTGTTTTTGTTTGTTTTTTTGGGTTTTTTTAAATAAATCATTAACTGTCGAGCTGACTCAAAATATTGCAAATATATCAATCTTGTCCTCACTTATTTTAGCCTTTATGCAAAAAGGATTAATATTGCAAAAGACTATTTTAAAAGACTAATTCTGCCTGCTTTTTAGGATCTTTTGATGATATTCTGGTAATCTTTGTATAATGCAAAGATTATACATGTTAACATAA
The DNA here is from genome assembly GCF_000691845.1 of Merops nubicus. Lineage (NCBI taxonomy): Eukaryota > Metazoa > Chordata > Aves > Coraciiformes > Meropidae > Merops > Merops nubicus. The sequence continues at coordinate 3,008 of NW_008613956.1, read as the reverse complement.
GTGATAATTGGATACAAAACCAGACACAAAACTAATTTCATATAGCATGTTTAACATTCTCATATACCACAACACATCTCTTTTTCATAAATAACCGGAAAAACCGTGGCATATATATATATATATTTTTTTTTTCCCCCTCCTCCTTTCTTCATTCCAAATCTGACTTTACTAGAATTAGTTCTGTTATTAAGGATATTAAAAACAATCCCACTCAAGAAATCCCATTACACTAAAGAAGGAAATGAAATACACTTTAATTGAGGCTGATTGTCCTTTACTGGTACATGCAAAACTCGTCCAAAGCATGCAATAAAAAAAATGCTTCTGTGACACGAGAGGTTGGCTCATATAATTTTATAGGTGGGGTGTTTCATTCGTTTGTTTGTTTTTCTGTGCATTGATTTGTATAACTTTCTGGACTGACTTCTGTACACACATAGCTGCCTTTTACTAGCGCTTTTGCTGTGCCATCTTATGAATTTCAAAAAGACAAAACTTTTAGAAAAAATTTTAGACAATTTTACACAAAAAAAGACAATATTTTTATTATTAAAAAGCTAAATTTTGTTTCAAATCTGTCTGAACTTCTGAAAGAATCCCAATTCATCTTTTGTATTACTTACTGAAATCAATTAAGTTAAACCAAAATTAATTTGGCAGACTGCCTTGAATGAACGTTTTAGATTATGAAATGAAGGAGTAGTAGGGAGAAATGCAAGGGAATTTTCATATGGCTTTGCAGAATCTGGAAGTGTTGAAAAACATAGTAATTGCATTGGGAGGAATAAGACGGTTGAGTTTCATTGAAATAATATTAACTAGTTGAACTTCACAGCAAAGTACATTCATCTGACTTGCCTTTTTCTTTAAAGAATTCTTTTTATTTTTTAATGCAGGTCTTTCTTGTCAAAAAAATCTCAGGATCAGATGCTAGACAGCTTTATGCAATGAAGGTATTGAAAAAAGCCACCCTGAAAGGTAAGCACTCTTTAGAGAGCGAGATAAGAAAAGGAGAGGAAAAAAAAAAAGAGAGACATCGCAGACATTATACCAAAACTTAATCTTCATGCACATGCTGTTTTACAGATTGTTATAGAACTTTCTTCTATCACACAGCGAAAAGCAGAATATACTGCCCTGTACTGTAAACCCAGAAGGATTAAGTAAACAGTATTGTATTGATAGCTGCAGGAGGAAGTGGGTTTCTTTCTAGGCTAAGTTCGTTAGGTGATGGTGGCTTAATAGAGTAGTTGTGTTACATCTGCCACCTGACTTGCCCCTGAGCTGTTATTTGAAACTTAATATCCTTCCTTTTTTCATTGGCTGTGTATCTCCAGGGATACAGTTAATGTTGTTTGCTCAGTTTATATTTAGGTCATGATATTTTAGGAGTGCAGTATATCAATTGTTTTTTTCTAAAAGTTCTAAACGCAGGAGTTTAAGTCTTTCTTTAAACCAGAAGTATATAGTTCATTTTCCCAAAGCTCTTGGCACATGTTCTTGATGCAGAGATTATTTGATAAAATGTTAATTGTCTAAGTTACTACAGCAAAATGAGTTGTAAATTGTTTTGTTTCCTGGGTGGTTTTGGTCTTACATGGTATCAGTAACAAAATAAGTTTAAACCTGAACAATCTCAATTCTGCCCTGGAGAATTCTATAAGAAAAAACAAATAATATCTTTTTTTAATGTAGATTAAAATGAAAGTGGCCTTTCACACTAATCCCTTAACCAGAATGAACATTTGTTGCTTTGTCATTGTTTAATACTTCTGTGTCTTTCTAGTAGTTCTAACTCATAACTGCATGAATTTACAATGATAATTTTAGGATAGTTCCAACAACTTGTAGTACCAGACCTGTGTAATTGATTATTTTATGGATTTGCAATCTTAACATAATTTTTTCAGATGGAAAATTTTTGTAGAATAATGGAGGGAACTAAAACTCAGTGAATTGTGAACTTTTGCTAAAATGTTGAACTTGAGATTTTTCTGCTTAAGATCTGGTGTTGATTATCTACATCATTATATATCACTTTCACTTAGAACTATTACAGAGAGTGTTTTTTAACAGTTTCCCATATTTTGATTCCTCTGTGGTTTGTGGCATGTGTTATTCTCATTATTTACTTCCTATTTTTCTTAAACTGATTTCCACTCATTTAAAGTATTTTGATATTCTCTTCAGCCTTTCATTCTCCAGCCTGTTAATAGCTCATGAGTGGATCCAATGTCATTCAGCAGTTGCTTTTTAAAGACATTTGAGGGCTTTTCTCCATCACCTTTTGAATGTAGTTTAACATTACGGATAAAAATCACAGTCCAAGCTGTGGATCTAGTTTTGCCTACAGATGGCAGAGACTGGTAAATGCTGAAATTAGAAGCTTGACTTTTGGTTAGAAAAGGAGGCTCCTCAAGGCACTAAGAACTTAAGGATGCAAAAGGCTTGAGCAGAAAGGTAACGCAAGCAGGAGAATGCCACACTTGTCAGTGCTTCCTATCTGAATTTTCAGATGCTGTTGAGTGTCTTCTGATTGTGATTCTTGTTCAAGGAAGAGCAGAGTTGCAATCAAATGAAAGTCCGTGTTGAAATCTTACATGAATTTAACAGAAATTCTTTTTTTCATAATTGCAACATTTTTTTAGTCGTAATATTGTAATTTTAAATAATTCATTGTATTAATTTGTTGAAGGTTCGTTTAGACAAATGTTTAGAGCAAATACGAGAATATACACATAAAACTTTACGTAGTGCAGAGACTAATTTATTAATACACTTTGATAGGAGGTACCACCTCTCAGTGCTCCCTCATGATGGGGAGGAGTCAGAGAGAAATGGGGCCAAATCATTGCTAGACAGCCTGGCATCAAATGCATTAAGAAAAATCAGTACTTCCAGCAGTAAACATATGGAAACTATACTCAGCAAAAGTCAGATTTTAAGTCAAATAATGGCTAATACTAATGTTTGACATTAGTTCAGTTCCTTATGCTTTTTTTTTT
>NW_008613955.1:0-956 GCF_000691845.1 Merops nubicus | reverse complement strand
GAGCCTCCCAAGCTCCCAGTGCTTCAGGAGAACAGTGTAAGGTGTTCAGGTTGGAGGGGAGCGAGCGCTGTCATGGACACTCATTTGTGAGAACACCTTTACTGCAAGATGACTTCACCTTTATGTATTTCTTGAAGGTTGAATTTATTTTTGAAGGCTGGCCAAGAAGCAGTGGGATGGCAGGAGCTCCGTGGCCACGTTGTGTGGCTGCCCTGTCTGCGTTGGTGACAACCATCACTCTGCTCCCCGTGACCTCTGTTCAGTCCTGGGGCATCCTCTGCACTGGAAGCAAGAGCAGAAAGCAGGAGGTGCTCCAGGCACAAGGAGCTTAATGTGTCCTAAGTAAATAATTTATTAGAACACAATAAGTGACAATTCCATTCCAAGAAACAGGATTTAGTTTTCTTTTTTTTTGTGCAGCCCGCCCCAACCAGAGACAAGAGCAGGAGAGGAGAGGTGACTAAAGGAACTGTGAGTCTCCAGCTGCTGACAGCGAGCCCTCGCCAGCCCTTGTGACTCCCCTGTCCCCACCCCACCCTGAGGCTGAAGGTCCCAGCCAGCCTGGCTGAAGCAGAGGCTGGGTTTGGACTGGGGGTGCCCAGCAGAGAAGCATCTCCCGGGGCTCTGCAGGGCTTTGGGTGTGCCCAGGCTGCGTGGGGCTCACGGCTGGAACCCTGTGCAGGACACAGGAGCTGAGAGGGGCAACCCCAGCCACCCGTTCTGCTCCCTGTTCACCCGTCTGCCCTGTCCCCTTGTGGGGCTGAGGGGTGCAGGGCTGCAGCAGGGGCTCTGGGATGCTGCAGGTGATGGGACAGTGGGTTTACAGCCTGGGGGCTGTCCAGGGCCAGAGAGCTGGGCAGCTCTGCTGCTGCAGCTGCCTCTGCTCTCTCAGAAGCCGTCGTGACCGAAGCGTTCCCTCTCTCCTTGTCTCAGCTTTCTGCTTGGGCACACCCTGA
>NW_008613954.1:0-576 GCF_000691845.1 Merops nubicus | reverse complement strand
TGTGTGAAAATGAGAAGTGTCTCTTGTGTTCTCTTGCTTTGCTGGAGAAGCTGCAGGCCCTCTGCACCGCTGGACCTGTCTGCCGGACCACAACGATATTGTCCATGCTAGGGAAGCCTATGAGCTACAGAGTGATGTAAGTTGTTCTTTACTGGCTGTGTGAAAATGAGAAGTGTCTCTTGTGTTCTCTTTCTTTGCTGGAGAAGCTGCAGGTGGGGAACTTAAATCTAGGCTGCTTCTGTGAGCTTGTCTTGTGCCTGCGCTACCTTGCTGAGAGTTAGTGTTGTGAATGGTCATAACCTGAAGCTTCTTTGGGATCCTACTTTATTAAGACACAAGCATCAGTCTTTGCATGAAGGTTTTGAGGGGAGGGTTTTGCCAGGTGGCTGGAGTTGTCTGTCAGGGGAAGGGCAGCAGAGTCAAATATTTTCCTCTTGAGGACCAACTGTAGGCAAAGTTAAGCCATCTGTGCAGTGGTGAGTGCTCTGAAGCGCATTCCATAGTGAGGTATAAGGATATTCCCATGGCTCTGCCAGCTGGAGACTGCGTAATGGGACAGGTCTCTCCTGGGGACAT
>NW_008613953.1:19303-21693 GCF_000691845.1 Merops nubicus | reverse complement strand
TCCCTCTTCTATTGATGTTGTGACCTTCACCAAGTTTCAGTAATTGCCACTATGCCATGGCTTAGACAGGAGACAGTATATTTTAACAGATTCATGTAATTCATTAAGAACCAGTAACTCAGCATAGAAAACAATCTCACTGTGTCTGCTGAGAGCCTATATTCTTTTTTCCTGCTCCCCTGTTCTTCATGTATGAAGATTTGCATGAGAGCAAGTTTTTTTTGCCTTCAAGTTCATTAGTTTCAATTCTTTCTCCTTCACCTGAAATCACAAGCTGCAGACTGTGAAATAGCAATTCCTCATGATGAAAGAGAACATTTACAACAAAACAATTAAAAGGAAGAATGTCTGGAGCCAGAATGAAGTCTCAAGTTATCAAAGCAAACAAGATACTGTGCTTAAAGGTATAAAAATTGTATTTTCTGCAGATTTATAAAGATCACTAGATCTTTATCCAATGATGGTATTTTCCGGCACTTCCAAGAACATTTTCTGCAGCTTGCTGGGAAATCCTTACTCTGGAAATTTTCAAGATTTCTTTTAGGTTTCTCCTAGTGCTTTCTAAGAATCACAACAGTCCATTTTAACAATATTCCTGATGCTTTCTAGGAATTCACCTTCTGCTATCTAGCAATTAGTTTCTAGGAATTTGCTTAGCACTTTCTAGGGCTTCCCTATCTACACTCCAGAAATCCCGATACTTTTTAGGAATTCACCTGGTACTGTCTAGGAATGTTCTGTCTTTTATCTAGGAGTTTTTCCTACACTTTCTTCAAACTTTCAGAGTGCTCTAGAAATTCATGTGCTGTTGTTTGGTTTGTTTTTTTTTTCCCAGCTTTCTAGAAACTCCCCTGTTCCTTTATAGGAATCTTTCCATCCTTTCTTTAAGTCACGATCAGGGAACAGCAAGAGAAGGGCTGCTTGGTGAGGGAGGCTATGGCACCTGCTTGGGGCGAGCAGAGCATACCTGGGTATGGAGCTTGTTCCATCAAAACCCCAGCCATCATCAGACACATGCAAGGTAACAAGTCACGACCAAAGTCAGTCCAAGAAAGCCAAATGAGTATTCAGGAGCAGCAGGGAGCAAGGTTTGAACAGGCACACCTACTCTGTGTAGCTCATCCAGGCACATTTCAAGAATTAGAGAGCACTCTCATTTGAATGATTTCTACTTTCAGTGCTTTTTAAAATAAACCTAATTAGAATCTCTATTCCCTATCAAATGATGAATTACTATAGATTTTTTCACATGAGAAATTCTGAAATGTTAATTTCAGAATATTCTATTTATAATTCTTTACAGAATTTGTTCAATAATGGAATGTAGGCTAGCTGTTTCCTCTCCCCTCTGGAAACGCATGAGAAGTTATTCTAAGACAAAATTATTTCATCATAAATTCAACTTAAAGGTGTGGTTTCTCAGACTATACTTTCTTCTGCGTAGTGCATTACCTGCATATCTTACTGGTCCTACAACATTTAAACCATGCACTGCAACTTATTTTCATCATTCCTGTTTAGTCCATGTGGTAGAAAATAATTGTTAAAGTTTCCACTACAGGATCCTAATAATTGCTGAGGTTTAAAGTTGGTTAGTACAAATATTTGATAGGGTTTTCATTACTACTGATGTGTTATCCAGTTCCTTTGTTAATTATAGACAGCTGTCCAGCCAAGATTTATCAAAATACACTTGAATGCCCTTGGATTCATGCAAAGTCCAAGTTAATGTCTAGTGTATGAGTGAAGATTAAATTTTAAATCTTGTCTGGACATTTTAGGTGTATCCTCATTGCATAAGGAAATATGAGACACATATTACACAAGAGCACATTTCCTAAGAGCTTCTACTACTTTAAATTTCATTATTTAGTATTTCATATTGAAAAGGTGGGAATCAGTAAGTATTTAGCATGTTAACAGACAAGAGAACAAACCTTCCTACACATCATTTCCCAGCTGCTACACAAGCTATTGAAATACTTGCACCTATCATTTTCATTACTCTGCATTGGATACTAAAGGTATCACTACAGAAGTAAAGTAGAGACAGATTTATACCATGGATGACAGAATTATTCACTACCCCTTGGTATGAAATACTGCAATTGCTCTTGCAACTCAAATATTAAAGCAGAAACTGAGACTCCATAAGCTTACTGTTCCCCTTTGCTATGTTAGCTGAGACAAGATACGCACTAAATCTGTCTTAAAAAGATACTTGTCAGCTTCTGTAGATCTCAGAGTCTGTAAACTATCTAACCTACGTGTGAGATCCCCCAAACAACGTTGAGATGCGAAACATAAACATTCTAATGAAGGATGTTTTCCCAGAGTTTTGCACTGATAGTGAAGGACTGTAAGTTTTTTCTTTCAGCCTCCAATACAAT
>NW_008613953.1:4482-19272 GCF_000691845.1 Merops nubicus | reverse complement strand
TCCCTACAGGGTATATCATACATATAACAACATAAAACCAAAAATGTAATGCATACAAAGTACCGATACTTTAAAAATACCTGTTCTAATAATTTTAATGTCATCTTCTTGGAAACGTTTGCTTAAGCAGTCTATGAAAAGGGGTGGTAGATAATGGCTTATGAGCCGTCCACACTAATCTTTGCTACAGGTGCTCCAGCAAAGGAGCAAGCTTAGAGGAAAAGATCTGAGACAGAATCCCTGTAATTCAGTGTATGCTTACAGCCATCTACAAAACTATGGCATGGCTGTTTTACTCTCACCAGGCTCTTGATGTATTTGCAAAGGTAGTTAAGAAAACTGCCTTTAGTAAATACAATTTTCTAATAATACCGTATCTCAAACTCTTTATAGATAATTTGTATTAGTCTACAGCAGACTGAAACCCAGAAAGCTCAAATCAGCCACGGTGACAAATAAGTTACGAAAAATGTCTTCAAGAAATTGATATGTTTTTGATAACAATAATTTGATTAGCATTCTTCTGAGCTTATGGCTATACAACTAAATCTGTAAGCCACCAAAAATCAGTGAAAGTCTGCAAAAGCATATAGACCTAATTAATTTTTCACTTGCAATATGGTAAATCAGGAGTAAGCCAAATGAAAGCACTAAAGTTGCACTAATGTAAAACTCATATAAATGAATGGGAAATCAGTATTTCTACTGATCTGGGTATTTTTCTTTTCAGAACGCGTAATGACAATACTTTAAATTTCTGACATGTACATGTGAAAGAGATGTGATACGTCATTTTTTAATCCTCTGATTTCATATTCACATGATGAATCTACATTCTCACAACAGAATAAATGTCCACAAACACACATGTGGGTATTTTCTGATGTCTACAGAATTCAGAAAAATAAAAGTAGACAAAACAGCATTTTTGGTGTATGAACACACTTGCCAAGGTTTAGAACAAAACATTTCCTTGCCAAGCTCTCCTCCTTTCCCAAGACAGAAACAAACATCACAAAATAGTCTTACATAACTGCCAACCAGATTTTCTTTTTAAACATAATTCAGTCTTTGTGTTATAGCTAAAGCCATTTTGTTTAACATGTATCTTCTTAGCCTCTTTCCATATTTGATTACACAACAAGCTCTGACCATTGAAATCAACTGAAACATTCATATTCATCACAACTGTAACATTTTCCATTTGAATTACAGAGATGGAATAAGAAAATGTGATATAGTGTGGCCTTCTGTAGATTACTAGTGCAGCCCATGGCAGATCTGTGAAGAAGAGGGTGCTATTTACTTCTCCGTAGGTGACAAGGAGCTGGCCATCTCCTATTGCAAAATAGCACTGCCTGTATTTGAAGAGTCAAAGGTACTTTTTATTTGCACTTCCTGTTTGTTCTGTAATGCACATAGGGGCTGCAAGATGGATGGGTTTCTGTAGGCATTGGGAAATAACATGAACTACAGTGATCTAAGAGCTTGCTCCCTGCACAGGACTCCATTCACTTTGATAAAACTTCACACACCTCACAGTGCACAAACTGAGCCCTCAGTTGCACCTTTCTACATAAAACCTTCCCTCCCACACAGCATCAAGGGGCTGAATGGCTATGCAAAGAACTTCTGAGGAGAGGCTAGTTTGAAGGGATGACTATGCCCTCTGGTTTGCCTTTATTTCTTTTACAGAGTTATTTGAAATTCTGGCTATTGAAACGCATTCTGCTGTTCCTAACTTTTAAGACAGTTGTGTAACCATTTTACTTGAATAAATGGATTTCTTAACAGCCAGCTAGGAAATCTCACAGTCCATTATTAACAAGCAAAAAAAAAAAAAAAAAAAAAGTCTTATGTAGAATTTAGATTATCTGGAGCTGATTTAAAAAATAAAAACACCATACAGACTAATAGTCCCAACTGCTCACCAGAATGGGAAATAATTTCAGAGAAAGGGTCTACCACATGTGCTGAAAAGATGAGATAAAAAATTGTTCAAAGAGCAGTGGATAAAAAGGGGTTGAGACAAAACCATGGCTGTCAGTGTGGCTTTGGCCTATCCCACTTTACATAGCACGCTCTGATCTGCACTTCACAGAACAAAAGTATGAGTGAAAAAATTACCTCTCTGAACTCTGCTGGTTATAAAGCCCTGAAAAGCCAAAGAGGATGGATCTTTTTTTTTTTTTTTTCAATTTTAAAAAATCTAAAATTAACTTCTCCATAGTAGCAATTACACCACTATGATCAGTAACGAGGCATTCTGTGTTTGGGTTTGCCCCACAATACTCAGCAGTTCTGAAGAAATTCTCCTTTCTTTCTTTTCTGAACAGGAAACAAGATGGCTCTTCACACATAAAGCTCCTCTAAGTCTAGGGCACGGGAAAGAATTATAAGGCAGACATGACATAGAAAGGACAGGACACTTTAAAATTATGGTGAATTTGCTGGACCTCTGGTCCCTGTGCTCTCAAGCAGTTGCTCAAACCAGGCTGGGATGCAGCACCTGTGCTTAGGAAGCAAAGGTAAGCAGCAGCTGCTCCATCTGGGTTCCTCCACAGTGCCAAGGAGGTGTGAATGTAGCAGTTGCAATCTAGGTTTTACATCAGCTGTTTTGGATACTAACAGTAGCAGTGGCACAGACTACAGAAGCCTTCTGGGAAGTCACATGACTCAAGTGGCTAACCTGGGTGAGAACCTCTTGACTCCCAGGTTTGCTACAGAGAAAGCTGGTGTGTGCTGCAGTGAAAGCTCCTCTCCGCAGCATAACTGATCACCTGTGCTTCACGTTACCTTCACCATGATGTGGAATGGGAGTCTGGGAGGACCCCTGGGAACTCCTAAACTGATGCCTTCCACTGATTCAACTTCCCTATAAATGAGCTGATGCCACCAAAAATTAAGAAAACTACTTGAACGTTGACTCTCAATATCAGTTAACATAAATTGAAATGTGTATAACTTATCTGAATATCAGTGAACCTATGACTGATGGGACAACCTGAATAATAAATGGGCAATTTCTGCCTGAAGAGTAACTGCAGCTGGGCCAACTTCTGTCCTGAACCTGTGATTAGAGACACCTTTTTCCTCCAGAGAACTCACCGGGTGTTACTTATCCCTTTGTGAAGCGTGTTCTAGCATACTGTTTGGCCAGTGGATGGATGTTTTGTCCCATTTTACTCATTCTGAAGAAAAACAAAGAAAACAAACCAGGAGCACATTCTTCTAATTACAGCAACTTTCCAACATTTGCATTAATTATATAGACAGTAGAGGTTATGCTTTCTACTGATCCATTATTAGTATTGATAATTAGTATCCTGTGCAAAATACAGACTACCTAGGAAATTCACTCTCATAGAAGAAAGCAGAAATGAAAAGGTCTTTTAGAGGATTTGAAGTTCTGTATGGCTGAAAAGCTCTTCTTGCCCTAATGAATGAGGTGCAATTGAAAACAAAACAAAACAAAACAAAACAAAACAGAAACAACAGAAAAGTAAAGAGCAAAAGAACCGTTCTCAGAGAAATCTTTATAAACAGAGTGGTTTCTGGAAAAGAACATTTGGAAGCATAAACAAGGAATCTGCCTAGTGTGTTGAAAGGAACAGTGTTTTGCCTACATTTTTTGGTAAATAAAAAGGATGATTTAACCAATTAACTATCTGGCTTAAGTATTGGTATCTTTGTAATGGCAACAGCTTGTAAAACCCTGAGCATACGGAGAATGCAGGCTGATGTCCACAAGTTTCAATAAATACTCAGTACTGTTATATCTGATAATTGAATGTTTCTCTAATGACAGAATGCAAGAAATTGCTTCTCCCTCATTTAAGAAGGGTTGTGAAGACTGGACTGAGAGATATCCTTATTTGCCCTATCAGGCAATTTGCCAGTATGCTTTAAGTCCATAATACAGTAATCATTAGCTTTCTGCTTTACAGAAACGTTTAAAGACTTAAGTTTAAAGTAACTAGGAAGTTACTGCTTTGTGTTTTCCAGCGTTAGGTTATTCCCTGGCCACCACTACAACACGATCTGTAGGTAGTCTTTACAAACTGATCCCCCTGCTCTGTTTTCATAACACCAGTTAAAACTGAATGCTACCCCAACATATCAAGCACTAGGCCAGAACCAAGAAGAAAAATCCTGACCCAGGCTTCTTGAAGAACTGGAATTGGGGCATTCACTTAGACCCAGCATGAAGCCGTTGCTTCCATTTATAGCCTGATACTGGATGAAAGGCGAGAAGGAGGAAGAGCTGGGGAGGGGTGTGGGAGACGAAAACCAGTGTCCTTCTTGGACTCACATTTGAAGATAAAACTCCACACAATTTGCGTTCCCTTTTCTGTGAAGTGGGTGGTTCCAGCCCTTCTAAATTTCCTAAATTTCCTACAGTCCTGCCTCTAAAACTGCATGGATTTGTAGTTGCACAGAACACTTCAATCTGAGTCAAAGTCTGAATTTAATTATGTGGTTCAACAAAGATTAATTCTGTACAAGCACAACTCCAACAATCACTTCTGAAGTGTCATCAGTTATGTTTGCCTCTCAGGAAATCAGTTGTTGGTCCATATAAAGTTGCAATTCTATTTTCTGTCATTAAAATTTACTTACTGTCCAACCTTACTGGTTGTCATCGAAACTTACTAATGAATTATTGTTTAAAAAAATTTTTTTTTATATAAACCACCAGAAACTGTGGTTTACACACTAATCCTGAGTGTGCAAGGTTGTTTAACAATATTTTGCTTTCTAAGGAAAAATACTTATGTTTTCTTATAAAAACTATTTCCAAGACAGAGCTGTGCTACACATGAACAACAAATTCAGTAAGATATAGTCAAATTTTTAGTTGTTTATGTTTAAGGCCTCTGGTATATCCATCTTCTGTGTAAAACTGGTCTTGGGAACATACAAACTTCATCACTCCTGGGAAATGTGACTTAATAAGCTGCCAAAGCTGATGAATGTATGTAGAATGAAATAAAATATAATAAAAATACTTTATGTTCAAACTATGAAGCAACAGACATTTCAGACATTGCTGAAATTTGTAATATTTCAGCACTTCATGCCACCAAATGCTACTCTCCTCATACTTCTTCAAGTTGAAATTGCATGAAAACCTATTAACTTTCAAGAAAATATAAAATACAAAATAAAAAGGAATGGGAAACTGATACACACAGAAGATCCTAAGAGCTGAAAAATTTGTGCTAACAATTAAAAATTAAATGTTAGATTTTTAAAAACCTAGGAAAAAAAATTTTCAGCAGAGTACAAATATGGGAAGCATTCCCATTCCTGGCAGCAACACTCTGCTCTGTGCAGGGGTGAGAGAAGCACTATCACTCCAGGTGTCTCTCAGAATAGCTGAGTCGGCTGATGTCATCCTGACTGATCAGATCTGCTGGCTGATGCCACTCTAGTTTACTCATGTAAACTGGACTTCGGCCATAGCCACTGTCTGAGACCCAGGGCAGCTCTGTTGTACTGGTACAGAGTGCATTAACCCCTTTCACTCCTGCATGATGGTGTTCTTATGGAGCAAGATGTCTGGTTCTGCCAATTTAGACAAAAGGCTGCACAGCACGACCACACCAGCTTTTAAAGGGTGAAACACAGTGGCTAACAAATACCATTTGTGCACATGTGACAGTGGTGAAATCAGAACTGTCTTCTCCAAAGTCTCCCAAATGCACTACTTCTGAGAGAAAGACTAAATGTAACTGTGTTAACAGTACTTGTCTTCACTTTCTTTCCCTGTAGGCTGAGCAGCATACCAGCTTCTCCATCTCCTGTGCATGATCAATTCCATTACCTGCCATTAGAAGACTGTTTTTAAAATGCCTGACAATCTCAAGCTCTTTAGTAGCATTTTCCATCTGAAAATGGCAAACATTTTGTAGGAACTGTCCTAATAAAGCACTGCTGGAATGCCACGCTGAATACAAAAATTTTCCCTGTGTTGTCCCTAGTTGGCAGATAGAGAAACTCAAGCCAGTACGAATTAGGCTCACAGAGCTGGTCAGTAATAAGTATGGAATTAAAAATTAGGGTCAGAAATCCTTGCCTATTGATGAATTTTAGGATTTCAAAAACTGCAGTGGGACCGACTTCTCACGTTAAAACATGACTTGCTCTGTGTTCCAGGGACACCACGTTCTCTATGACACAAGTTCCGGCTAACAGCAGAGATTTTAAAAAGCCATGTTTGGGTATTTTCCATTCAAAGTATCACGGCATTTGCTTTTATTTCTATACCTGTACTGGCTTGACCTTCACAGGCTCGTGCCCAACCTTTCTCCGGGACCAGCTTCTCGCTTGAGTCATGTCGTGGTGCAGCCACTAGATGTCACTTCGTGAAGAGTGTTTTTTTTCCTAGTCCGAGTTTCATTTGTGCTAGTAGCTAACTTCCTACTTTTGTTCTCATTTTCAGTCGTTCTCAGTGAGAACTGGTCATGCTGATGAATATTTTACCGAATTTTATGATTATGAATAATCCATATTCCAAAATCTGAGCTCTTAAGACACTGTGGCAAAGGATAAATCACCCCCTTTATTCAGAAAGTGTAAATATCATCTAAATTTATCTATTGCATTTGTAATTTGGGATTGGAAGTTTAGCTCCACAAAATCACATTTTTGCTTGTTTTGTAATTCTTTTGCAACTTACCAAATTACAGAACTGGGAGACACTTGGCCCTCAGTGTGCACAAACAGTATGGCTGATGTGTGTGGCAACTCTGGAAGAAAACCATGAAGCTGCAGCCACCAGTTCCCCTTTCTTCCTTAGCTCAGTTCACACGATAAGGCAGAAATGAGGCACTGGAGAATGAAAAGCATAGCAATGAACACACTGAGAAAAAAAGCAGTGCCACTTCCAGAGCAGGCAGTGTCATTTTGGTCTGCTCTAAGTAACAGGAATGATGTCAAGCACAGCACTCACGGTTTAAAAGCTCCATATATTTTATCTTCTGCATATGAATGCCTGCAATGATCCAGGGATGTCTTCTACTCTGTACTTCAACCTGATGACAGCTTAGTCACCACTATGAAGGAGAGCTGGTATGGAAAGTTATTACTAAGCCCTGGGGCTGGCAGACAACAGATAAATAAAATATTGAGAGAAATTCTGAGGGCTGTAGAATACTCAAAAGACATGCAAAATGAAGAGTTCTTATGTTGCTTTTATGGTTTATTCCAAAACATTGTGCACTTGAAAGTAATGACTATGCTAACTCTCTTAGGATATTAGTTCCACCCTAGCAGCGGTAAACTCCTTTCTAAAGAGTTAATTGTCTTGTCTGCCTCAGTTCAGCTGATTATTCTAGTTCCTAGTAATTAAGATTGCATTTCATGATTCTCAGGCTTATTAAATTAATGTTACAGTTTGGTATGCTACAAAAATAATACTTGTCATTATTTTAATTAAATAACTCATAAATGGCATTGGTTCCACTTCAGATGTATGTATAATGAGAACAGGACCAAGCAGATGTATCATTCATCATAAATTTTGATGTATTTTTTTCTGTTAATTTGAGATACATGGGACTGTTCACATTAGATGTAAATCTTTCTAATTTATCTTGCTGCTTTTTGAAAAAAATACTTTCTTCTTCAAGCTAAACCAAGGAAATTATTCTTTATTCATCTTTACACCTCATTTCAGGCAATTTTTTCCAGCCCTGCCATGGTTCTGAGAATCTCCTTGCCCAGATGCATTGGTGTGCTGCAAAACGCACTGAGAATAATGAGGAGGCTGCTTTTTTTCTCCAGTGCTGCCACACATATGTTGTCAGCACTGTAGCACAAAACAAGATTAAGTCTGATATTCTGTCCTGGCACAACGCTATACCGAGCACATTCCAACAGATGTAAATTTTAATTCTTTTTATATTATTCCTTGCAGCCAGAAGATTGACCGTTTTAATAAGACGGTTGTAAAGCAATGGGCCAAATTCAGCTATCCCACTGAGCTCGACAGGGCTTATCCAATTTACATCATTGCAACTGAGCCACTTCTGACTGACACCAGAGAAAACAAGCAAAATTTGGCCCATAGTCCAAAAAGAGGTGTTTTGGGACATCATCTGTCCTGCAAATTGATCATCTTACTGGTGGAGAACAGGTTAGAAAGATCCCATGCTTGGGTGCACTAACCTTCACTCCACAACAGAGTCTGCTTTGGGGGATAGGAAAAGAGACCGTGACAAGTCTGCAGATAAAAGTAAAGCTTTGCCTGGGCTGGTTAGTATGTTATAGGCCTGGAACACAGCATCAGAAAAGCTTCCTCCCTGCATAGTCAGCATGTGATGTGCTGATTTACTGTTCTTTTAAAAGCAGGGGATGGAGTGCCATAGAAATACATGGAAGTATGATCCAAATTTAAAACAATATGGAAAGCTACATCTTCCAAGGTTTGATTTAAAATAGTTCCTTTTCCTTTCTGAGCACACACTAAAATACCTTCTGTCTAAATAAATGTAGTAATCTTTCTTTGCCCCTTCTTCCTTCTCAAATTCTCCTTTCCACTCTGATCTCTAGTTTAGCTCCAAATAAAACTTTGGGGTAAAACCCCAAGGAACAGTCCAACTGGATAATGGAGATCAGATTGCTAAGTGTTAAACAGAATTTTGCTGTGAATTTAGCAAAAGCTTTGCTGTCAGAGTTCTTAAGGCACAAATCGGTGTCAAGATGCAATAAAGATGGGCTTTGGCAAAATGCTAATATGCACAGTGGATCTAGGGGAATCTAACTTGCCAGTGTGTCTGAGATGCCATCTGAAATTAATACATGGTAGTTGAGTTCTATCATTAGAACTGATTATTTTAATTGATGGTGGCTTGTGGGAGGGAGGAGAACAAGAATAATGGCCATCTCTAAAGAATAAAGGTACATACGTATTTACACCCATCACCTAAGAAACTACAACATAAAGCAAAACCAATTCACAAATACCTACAAATTCAAACACCAAAATGTACAGCAGACTCTTTATTGTCCTGCCACTTGATTATTTCCGCAAGCGATGAATGAAATGTATCTTCTAGAACGACAACTTATTCATTGCATAGCTTAGCTGCAAAAATTTGATGCATATCTTCACACACCTTTCACTGAGCAGGGCAGTTGTCCTACTGCCTGCTCTGTCTGTATGTTTCTGTGTCCAGTTAATTGTTAACCTTTGCTAATCCACTTTCCTATTTGTTGATAATCACTGCGATCAAGGATACTAGAAGCATCTATGGCAAACTGCATATAATTTAGCACAGAGTGGTGTAAGGTAACTAACATAGAATAGAAAACATCTGAGAGTGCTAGTGTGAAAGGGGACTGGGGCCAACAATGGAGGGCACTGGCTCGAACATAGGAAATTTGCAGAAAATTGAGGAGAACAAATAGAAGAGAAGAAAAACCTCTGTTTTCACGGCTGTGTATTTCAGATGTCTTCTGATACAGTTAGAAAGTGCAGATCATTGCTGTTTGAAAATCATATTCTCTCCATGTATCCATTCTCTTCAGAGGGAGCTGCCAAAATCCAAATCCAACCTTCTTTCCACAAAGCAGTCGTTATCAGGTCATCTTAAAATAATTGTACCTTCATTTTTATGAGTGTTAAAATGTTTCCTCAGTGATCAGTTAGGGCCTACATACTGACAATCAGGATATGTTGGGTAGCATTTTACTTTATAATGGATGCACCGTTGAGAAATCATGACTCATAAATGAAAAGGATTTTTTTTTTTTCACATTCTGTTACCAATTTCTAAGGCTATTGCTCTCATATACTCTACCAGCACCCTTTGCCTTTTCTTAAATAGGGAAGTCAGAGCACAAGCTGTGTTGCCACAAAATCACCACGCCTTTTTGAAGCTGTAAGAACTCTGCCTGTTAGTGGAGGCATTAGCCATTTTGTTCTCAGAATTGCTACAGCCTGTTAAAGATCAGACCGTGGCTTCTCACGGAAAAGTTACTTTTGTTCTTTCTGCTTACTTTGCTGTCTCCCTTAGACCATAAGTACATAGCTGTTATTTGTGTTTGCCTAAACAGAAGAGTGTCTGAACTGAAGGAAACAGGCATTTACTAACAAGCAGTAAAGGATACAAAGCCAGGTGGCCCAATAGACCTCATGATACTGAGTTTAACAACAATTGTTTCTTTTATCCACTGTTTCTCTTAGGATTTTTCTTAAAATTGTACACAAATGGACTTCCATCAGTTCACCTCTCCTAGGAGGGGCTGATGTGAAATGGTTGCTAAGACCTGCTGTTGTTGTGATCTGTTCTCTCCTGTTCTGTTTTCATGGTGGGACATGAAATTATTTCTTTAGACGGGTTTGTGGCAATTTGATGACATGTGAGTGCATGGAAAGGTCAAAATTTGGCTCCCAAAGCCTACAGTAATAACAGTTAATTCTTACAGAATGTATTGCAGCTATATAAGCACTTCACAAGGGAATTTCAGTATTATTACTCCCATGTGACAGAGAGCAAAACAGATGGAGTGTGACTGTGGCCAAGCCAGGAAGAGAACCTGGAGCTCTGGCTGAATGCCCTCTCCATGCTGCATTTTGATATTTGTTAAGGTAGTGGTTAAGGTAAAGCACTGCCCAGCAAATCACTGGTGTAGAAATATTTATGGGCCACAATTCAGCATAAGCCAGCTCATTGCCATTGGCTTTATTAGAGTTACATTTGTCTATATCACAAATAATGTGAACCTTCAATCCTTGGAAAGCACGGTCTCTACTTTGGCAGCAGTCAGGTGCAATACAGTAAAGAGCATGAAGCAGGAAGAAGAGGTGACTTTAAGAGTCAGGCAATCCTGTCTTTTTAAGAAAGGAAAACAGCCTGCAACCCTACACACAGCCACAACCAGTTGGCTCCAACTGGCACTAGGCAGATCTTGTGCAGACATTGCTGGGGTGAGGGGGAGCATGAAATCACCCTGTAGTGACTGATGGGCAATGCTACAATAAACAGTTGCCTCCTGCCAGTCTCATGGAATTTCTTTCCCACTTCTAGACAGTTTAGAAAGGACATGAACGTGTGAAAGGACATGAAAGTTAGACACCTAAATGCTTCTGTAGATCAGTGAAACGTATTCAGCAAATCCTGCAGCTAGGGAGATTTTTAACTTCACGAACTGATCCAGATATAGGAGTCACATGAGGCAGAAAGCAGTGCAGTCCCTCTACCCCTAAAGCCCTTCACCTCTCTGCTTCAGAGATCCGATTATGCTCATCAGATCATTTGCTTGGAGATACTGATTTTCTTTATAAACCATATATCACCTATGCATAGGACTGGAACCACTAACTCATTGCACACAAGCCACAAAACAGCAACCAAGACATGAACCCATGAGCTAAAATAGGGTAAGAAACTTGCATTTAGGTCATAGTAAGGCCTTGCTTTCAGAGCACGGGTCCTGACAATCAGATTAAGAGCCACTGTTGTGATTATAAAACAAAGATTCTAATCTTCAGTGTGAGATTTGAGCCCAGAACTAATTCAGGATATTGGTTAAAGTATCCTGAATTAAGCACCTGAATCAGGTCCAAAATCTGTTGTGGCTGGCTTCACACTATGTCAAAACCCCGTGACATTTTTTGTGCTCTAGCATGTTTTTTTTTTTTTTCTGCAGGAACTAAGGCCACAGGAGGGCAGTGTAGGGGGGGAGTACAATCCAGGGATATAAAACTATAAACCTGAGTTTCCTTCTTCTTTATGATATTTGGAGAGGTAGAGCTGCATCTACTGAATAGAGTAGCCTGCATTTATCCCACAAACAAGAGATGAAGGTTTAACACTTCTGTTCAGTCTCATCATTTTTTTATCTGTCTTTTCTCCCTTCTCACATTTTATTTCCTTTTCACCTGCTGTGAATATTCTCTTTGCTAGAGAGTTGTGTCTCTATTGTGCCTCAGAGGTTGAGACTTCAGTGTACTTTGTTCTGCAAACATACAGCGATTGGGCTCCTAACAGGAGGGAAACTGTAAGAGACATGGAAAATGATATGCCAGGCCTGCAGTTTGGGGAGGTGGAGCCTTTGTGCTGGAACAGGCTCCAGAACTATGGTTAGAGATCATGGATTCCCTCATCTAAACCAAAAGGCAAATTCCACTGGGAAAGCAAACCAGAGCAATGTCCTTGTCATAGTCAAGCATCATTTTCATATTATTTCTCTAGGCTAGGAAATATATTCTTCAGAAACTCCCAGGTAAGCCCCTTTTCCCACCAAAACCCTCTTCAGGGTTCAGTGCTCTAACTCACTGGGACAGCTTTTCAAGTGTTTTTTTCAAGATGTAAGCAGCAAGAATTCTTAAAGTCCTCCAGCTCACTTTTACTGTGAACACGCTTATGCTCTGAATACATGCAGTATGCACTTATCTGAGCTTGAGCCTATTAATTTAAGTTTGCCTGCATTGCACTTGACTGCTCATTTACCTCCGATATAATCTTAAATAGTTAAGTCTCCTAGGACATAGTTGCACTATTCTTTTACTATTCTTTAATTGAAGGCAATTCCTTTACCTTCAATTTTGGTTCTGTAAGCAATTGATTATTTTGAAATTGATATTGTCATCCCATGTAGTTAGATGCAGGGATAAACAAAAGAGGTCTCTCTCAGCTCCTTAAAGAAACTTACTGTTTTCTAATAATCCTACTCAGTATCCTGTTCAAAGATGTAATTTTATCTGTTACATGCTTTTTCTTCTGCTGTGCAATTTTGACTAAAGCACAGAATCATCTTCTGTTTCAACATGCACTGCATGACATCCCCTGTGCCATCCCTGCCAGCCAGAGCTGTATCCTTGAAGAAACCATGAAAATTAATGACGTAGAACCTTTCCACATGAAATCCAGATTGATTGGCTTCCACAAAACCATGCTTTCCAGGGTATTCCTTAATGAAATCCTGCCAAATAGACTTACAATATTCTCAGTCACGACTGATCTAGGATAACAAGCCCACTAACTGCTTCTGTATCATACAAACCTTTCCTGGAACAGTGGTTTAGTATTTATCCCTGTATCTGATCAATTAAATCACATGTTAGGTTTTCATTTTTGTTTCTATTTCCTGCAAAATGCAGATCTTATTACAAGGAGCTGTTTCCTGTAGCCTGTAGAAAACTACCACACACATTTTTATTTGTGCACCAGCTTATACATAAAAGGAAGTCTGATCTCCTTACTCTGGTAAGTAAGTAAATTCTTACTCTTTCACTGTCCAAAAACCCAACTTCAAAGTAACCATTTATTATAGGTAAAACACTGATCTTGTTTATGGAATGACAGATCTGCTCTTTGACTTAGAAATCTTTTCTGTTTTTCCCTTCTGTTTCTGATAGTTTGCTATAATTTGAGAGAAGCAGTTCTGCTGAGTTTGGGTAGATAAATGTTATGGTTTTCTCACAGACAGAATAGCATTTAGCTTAGAACAGAGGCTTGTTATTTTGCAGTTAAAAAAAGCAAATTCTGAGGTCCTGTCATGGATGCCTAAATGCATATGTGACGGACTTACATAGTGTATTTTGGCACAAAAATGTGGTACACAATGATCTTATTTAGCAATATTTTGAAGAACATGCCAATTTGGAAAAACAAGCCATTCAAATATGCGACAGAATTGTGCCTTCTGTTGAAGAGGATATAAAGTTAAGAAATGTTTGCTTGTGATATCTATTCACTGTTTCCAAGGAAAGAATCTTCAATTAATGTCTTTTTTCATTTTTCATTTTATAAAATAGTTTATGCCAAACTGGAATATATCATCAAGTAAGGCGAAGTTAGGTAAGCACATTTTTTTTGTATATAATGAGAAGTATATTGTGGTCTGAATTCTGTTCAGACTGAGGTTGTTTAACTAAGCTGCTTTTTTTACAAAGAGGTTGGAATGAAGGCTTAAAGTCAGCATAAGATCCCTTGTTGCTTATGAATGAGAATATTAGCGAGAAGACTAATTGGTTCATATGAGAGGTTTAGGAATCTATGGTTATTCTTAATATCCAAGGCTGATCCTTCAAGTCAAAAAGAAATTACTCATCCTGGGACCCAAATATTGCAGTGTTAAGTCTCCATTATCTACTACATCAGAATGAGAACTGCTGATGTCTACATTTTATGTGGGTTTTAATAGGTTTTTGAATATAATTCAAGATCAGTGAATAGGACTGTTACTGAAAGAAAGGAAAAGGCTGTGGATTGTTTCTGTTTAGATTTAAAAAAAAATGCTGATTTTCCTAAGTGATTTAGATGTCTATATTCTACTGAAATCCTAATGAGAATCTGTAGTTCTGCTGAGATTGTGTGATCAGTGTTTCCCTTTTTCTTTTTCTAATAGATTTCTGTGTTTTCTTTTAAAGTTCTGTACATGATAAACAAAGTAAAAAGACCCAAAATGAGAGAGAGATAAATGCTGTTCAAGGCACCATCCTAAGGCTGTTTTACAATTTAAAATATTTAACATGTTATAACATCAATGGATGGATGCTTTGCAAGATTGACTAAAACAGATGTTGAAAGAGGAAAAATAGTTACCTTTAACAGTGCAGAAGGGCTGACATGATTCAGAGCCTGTAGGAAATGTGATATGACTGGTTGTTGTTGTGTCTGCCAATTAAATAAAGCTCATCAAATGATAGCAAATAAACTCTGTTGCAAAATGAACCCATTTTACTGAGACCAGACTGTTCAAAGATGTTTCAGTTCCTCTAGGGCTTAGAAGACCTTTAATACTGGTCAGCAGTCCCTTTGACTTGTAATGTGCACA
>NW_008613953.1:0-4451 GCF_000691845.1 Merops nubicus | reverse complement strand
CGCTTTCCCTTGATGATAAACTTTGATGTTTTGGAGGGAACTGATACATTCCTATTTATAAAGAACACTGTATTTTCAGTACATTTTTATAAGAGAGAAAATAAAATTTTTTACCAATACATCTTAACAGCATGAAGCAATGTATAGAACCATGATAATAGTTTTAGATAACAGTTAATGAATGGAGCACTTTTGGTATAAATGTTTCAATTTTAGGAAAGAAAACTTGTAGGGATTTAGAGTCCTCATATCAGTCAAAATACAACTGACAGATACTGAGTAGTCAAATTCTCCATGAACACCTGAACATAGCACACTGAATATAGCATCTTATTCCAAAGCATAAAATACTTTACAATCAATCTATATTTTTGTTGTTCTCTGTACACTGCACTTCCCCACAGGTTTCTGCTATGCTTTACAAATCCACAGCCAAAAGGCTGATGCCCAAACCATTAGCTGCAGTTTGGAGATGGCAGCCTCATTCACTGAGGTAGGATGAAACTGGGGAGCTCAAACCACCACAGTATTACTGCTGATAAACGTTTGCACCCAGGCAGTCTCCCACTTGGGTCCTGAACAAGTTGGTGGTCCTCCTCAGCATGGCTTTGACACAGCTACTCACTCAGAGATGGTGGGGAGCTGCCCAGGGGCCTGGACTGTCTGCACCACCAGACTACGCTACTGGGTCAAGGCCTCACCAGCTCTCTGTAGAAGGTTGTACGTTCTTGTTTTTGCCAAGTACTGATCTAATTTCTAGGCACTTTAAAATATATTTTAGCAATACCTTTGGTGCTGAAAAATTTCTTCTTTTTCCTACCTATAAATCTGCTAACTAGTGAAAGAGAAATAAACTGCTTACACTTAGGAGAATGGGAGTGCAGCTCTGCTTTGTACTTGCTAAACTCAAGGTACCTAAAGAAAGAAATTTCTCCTGCTCTGCAGTGTTGTCTGCTTTCAGGCTATCTGAAAAGATCAGACAGTGCTTCTACTCGCAGCAGAGACAAAGGTTATTGAAAGCCAAGGCCTTTGAGGTAAAATCTGTTCCTTGCTGCCCTGTATCCATTCTGTGGATTAGATAAAAGTGCTTTCTTGCCATGTGGCTCTTCTGCAATTAGAACAGGTTCACATAAGTACATTTTTTAATTTCACTGTGTTTAAACTATTCTGGTGTTTTAGAAACAGTTGTGCAGTCAAGCATCTAAGCTTAAAAACACTCCAGGCAAGTAGTTCAGGTGCTGTACAATGACCAAAGCAGTGGAAACCAAGGATGCTGCCAGAGACAAAAAGCACAGTAGGAAGATAAAGCTGGTAAAAGCCCCTTGCTCAGGTCTTACACTGTTTCAGGCTTTCCCTCACCTTTCAGGCACTGTATGGACCTTTCTAAAAGAAGCTGTAACAGCTAGGTAATAGTTGTAATAACTAGAACAAAATACAGAACCTTAAGAAACCATGCATAGAATTTCTGGAATAATTTTCAGACTTCTCAATAATTTTATATTCTAGCATCACGGTAGCTAGCCTCATCATACAGGAACAGGTATCCACTAAGCACTGAGCCTCTTGTTTCTAGTAAATCTCCACTCTTCCTTTGCTTCCCATTTTGCTCTGTAATTTTGCTATGCTTCTCAGTGAAAGAGGCCTTTTTATGATAATCAGCAGCCACCAGCTTCCCAACCCATGAGCATGCACTCTCTGATCCCGAATAGTTTCATTCCTTCATCCAGCTACATTACCCAATGCCAAGAGTTTCCCCTATTCAGTGAACACACTTCAATGCCTGCACAATTTGGGTCTAAAATTATTTCTATGATAGCATTTATAGATACAGCCCCTTTTGTCCCAAAGCCTTTTGAACAAGCTAAAGATATACACACTTTGTCCAGAGGTCATTTAATCCACCATGGAAATGCAGCCAGCCATGGTTGGAAAAGCGGCAACAGTTACTAGTGCATAGTAATATAAGAGCAGTTTAGGTCAGAATCCTATGAGTGCATTTGTTCCCAATGAAGCTGCTGTTGTAATTTAGGAAAGGAGTACGCAGAATAATTATTTAGTTTGGAGTATGGCCAGGAGACCAAAATTAACAGTATTCAGACTTCAGTAAAAATGTTCGAAACAGTCATAAATTATGTGGACCTAAATCTTACATTTCAACTGAAAGACAGATGGAAAAGCAGGTTGTTTTGCTGTCAGTGGGTCCCTAATTGTTTTGCCTCAGAGCATTCTTTGATCAATACTTTCTGCTTCTTTGTGTAACAAAGATTCTGCATTCATCATCACTCAATCCTTCCACATGTAATACCTCGCAATCCCTCAGTTACAAACCCCATGCTCTAGTATGGCAAAAGCAAAGAAACTGGAGTAAATATATCATAGCGTGTACACTATGGTATTTTTTTTTTAACTAATAATTTGGGTTTATATGCATGAGAAAAACCAAGAACTTTCCATCCAATGGTTTTAGGACAAATTAGGTTTCTGACAGGAGTTTCTTTTCCTGCTTTTTCTATCTCTTTACCAAAACAAAGATCAGAAATAAAGGTGTCCTTTAAAATGCTAATTTTATGACTGACTGGGGATCTGGATGTCCTAGGATTATTTGGGGTTGCCCCAGGCAAGTAATTGTTTCTATCCCTGTCCTATGTGGCACAGAGAATCTTCTGGATGCTCAGTCTCTTCACCAGGGCATAGGACAAGGGCTCAGCTTAGCCCTGTTAGTCCATCTACTGAAGACCAGGTTTCTATGATCATGAACAAGAGGTGGTAAATACTCTTCATATGCATGGACAAAACTGACGACTATTCACAGAGACAGTTAAATGGACAATCTTTTTGTTTTTGAAGGAGCATCTTTTACCCACAGCAATGTGGAATATGTTGCATCCATATTAGTAATGTGCTCTTTGCTAGGGCAGCACATCAAGAACCTTGCACTGGCAACACTGCACGAGTACAGATTTAGCCAGGCCTATAATCTACTTTTGATCTTGGCAGTAACCTCCCACTGACAAAATTGATAGGTCTGATTTTAGTCATGGAGTTCACAGAACCCAACATTTACACTCTGAGCTATAATTATATTTAGAACATACACATACCTCTTCCTTCAGAGAGAATAAAAAGCTGCACAGTGCATCTTTCAGGAAGACCATAAAGATTTCACTTGCTCATCCCTAAAGACAAAATTCCTTTTCAAAGCTTTCTATCATACTGTGCAGTAGTTGTTAATACACTGACAACCACCTATAAGTTGGTTGATAGATATATGTATCACACCAAGAAGATCAGAGAAATAACTAGGATAAAATTTCATTATCTGGGTAAAAGATGTCCTTCCTTACAGCAATCCAGTTACTCAGGAAGTGCTACATGTTACAAGATATGACCAAGATATTTCTTTCATCAAACATAATGAAGCTGGAGCAAGCAATGTGAGACTTAACAACTCTGTGACTTTTTACCTCAGGAGGCCAATTCAAAGCAGAAGGCTTTTTCAGTTTTTTTATAATAAAAGTGAGCAAGCAATATGCATGTTAAAACATGCACCAAGGGAATAAGAGGCTGCAAAATATTAAAGTAACTCTAGACCACATTAGCATAGCTTTGATCTGCAAGAACAGTAATACCAGTAAACTTTAGCTTTGTACTGATTTTTTTAAACTTCACCACAGTTCCTTGTAATAACCTTTGTTATATTGAATCTTAACTTCAAATTCAGCATGAAAATTGCCTCATGTGTTTAAGTCTGATCCTGATTTACACCAAAAACACATTCTGCTTCTTCAAAAGTTGGCTGAATGAAGTCCAAAAACTGTAGTCAAAGGTTGCTTTTTTGGCTTCAAGTTAGCAGTTGAAGTTAAGAGACGTGATGACTATACTTAAAAATTTTATACCATACTAGTCTAGAAAGATCAACGTAAAAATTCCTTAATACTTGTGCAATAAAAATATTATTTGGAGTATTTTTAAAAGGCCATCTGATCTGTGATCACCAAAGAAGGACGATCAGTATTCCTTCATGTGACCAGAGTCCCTGCCCAGGGAAAAGAACATACTTTAGAAATGTTCAATTTTCTACAGAGCTGAGTTTCTGCCACTCAAAAAAAGTACAACAGATCTTGAAAGAAATAGAAAATGAAACCTATTTCCCAGAAGGCATCATACTAACCACTGCACCTTACGTACCTTTAATATATTTTCAGCTTATATATATAGTAGTGTTCTTTCTTTGGCAGCCCAAATTTTTAAGGAACGTTATTCACGTTTTTCTGGGATGGAAGGATATTTTCCTCCTGAATCAGTATGTTCCAGGAGAGGATCACAACGGCACTTTGGTGTCACTTGGCCAGGTGATTGGAGCTCCACAGTCCTGTCCAAGCTGGCAGGTGTGGGGCCGGCTGTGCTGTGAGCCCGCCTGGGTCCTGCCCCGCAGGCGCCGCCAGCCCAGC
>NW_008613952.1:0-5243 GCF_000691845.1 Merops nubicus | reverse complement strand
CCACCACCCCGGCCGGGCGGGCAGCGCTCCTGCTGGCGCTCGGGGCCAGGTGGGACCGCTTCGTGCTAGGATGTGGAAAAACCTGGCGGCGGTGAACGTCTCTTCCCCAGTGACTCAGTTCTCTCAGCATGCTGTAACAACGCAAGCACCCGGTAATTCATCTGCGTTACAATATGGGAAATTCCGCAGCCCGTGCCAAGGTTGGCATCAGCAGTTTCAAGAGATGATCCCAGTTCTGCTGCCAGGGGAACGGAACGTCCTTCTCGGAGACTTCACAGCGATAAAGCTTATGCCCGTAAAGAATTTCAAGAAACATTATCACCTAAGTGCATGAACAACGACTAATTTTAAGTTTCTTTTTTCGACGCTGTAAGATCAGGAAGCCTCAGGTCCTTAGTAGGACTGCAGGACACAGCATCCTCTAGAACCACCTGCAAACCTGCTGTGGGATGGTTTCAGATGCAACAGTTTAGACAAAGTAGTTCTAATTACCACCAAAAGTTACTGTATTTGCAGTTAATGAAAGTAAACATACCAGCATAAAATGAGAGATGGATCTGAATAAAACTAGGCAAAACGAAGACACTGACATTTTTGGTCACTGGTGAAAATTACACCTCAAATTATACCGGTCTAACTATAGTACCAAAACATACTGCATCTTCTGGAAGCCTTCAATCCATAGGGCTTTTTGAGACAGAATCCACATATTACATGTTGTCTGGGGCTGGGAAACACACCCATAGTACACCTAACACTGCTGACTGCCAAAACCCCTTCATCCCAGTCCCTTCTGTAACACACACAAAAATATAATTTCCCCCACAGCTCTCCTGATTGTGCACCTCATACGATGAAAATTTTGAGACATCATTTGTTCAGAAATTTCTAGCACTACTTGGCTGCAGATATTCTCCAAATGATAGACAAAGATACCAGGATTTTTCTACACGTTGCGTAAGACAACATAGAGCCTTTTCTGAAACTGCCTGCTTCATTTTACATCTCCTTACTACCCATAAAGGCAAGTGCTGACCAGACCACAATAACTTTACTATGTTTATAGAGTACAACCCATTTAGGAGGGAGCAGGCCTTCCACCAACAGCCAGCCTGAAAAGCTCTCGGTGAGGCAACACGAATGTTCTTCCCCAGCACTGCAAGTCACAACAGGGATATGAAATAAAGTCCATCCTTCCACCCTGATGACTCCTTCCCTGATACAAGTGCCTGAACTTTTCTGCCAACCTTTTGTTCTGGTTTTAACCTTGTTGCTGTTGTCATTAGATTTTCTGCCATCCTAGAGTCATCTTTTACACCACCGTGCACACTTTCCTCAGAGAAAGCTCAAGGAAATGGAAATTGGTCATTCCTGAAAATAAGAAGGGTAGTGAAGCCACTTTTAACTTTTCACCCTTTGCCAGTGCTGCTAAACTAGCACAGCTTCAGAAATAAAAGCTCATTTTCCTTGTTTACTTCAGCAGCTGCTTCAAGTTTACAGTGTGTAGACAGTGTGTCAAACTTTTTTGTCTATAAAGTGTCACCTATAACAGGTCAGCCTTCCAACCCAGAAATCTCACAATTTAAGGCCACAGGCCCGTGCAAATTCATGCACATGGATAATTATGCTCCAGTGAATAATCTCCCTATAGAAAACAAACAGAATTATTCAGAAGAGTAGCGTTACTTATAAGGCAACTGGATCATAAAGTTAACAGTAAAGTGCAAACAGCTGATAACAGATAGTTGTGTTTAGGATGGCAGAAGGGACAGAAAACCATGAAAAAAAAATACATCACAGGAAACAAGTAATTCTGGCCTTTGCTATCTGAATTCAATAGTTCTGAAGAGCTGCCAAATTATTTTAAACTGTTGTTCACCCAGAAGAACCAAATCATCTGTATAAACAAGTAAATTATTTGACTTCTGAAAGTTAAGCTAGCAGAGAATAAGATGTTATTCCAAGATTTCACAGAAAACACACCACAAGATGGTACAACATGCACAGCAGACACTTGATAAAATATGAGTACTCTTCTAACAGGTCCTCCTTGCTGCTTAGAACTTTACCTAAACACTTATGCAATCACAGTGCAGTGCCCTGCACACAAGCACTTCCAGAAGCTACTGTTCATTCTTCCAACACTTTTCCAATTTCAGATTTATCTACAGCAATCAATCGGCTCTAGATACTATAGGTACCATCATACCATAAAGTAATATGATTTAAAGAATGATTCATTGGCTTGTACTGGGGCCTTCCAGATATTTTCTTTTTTTTCCAGAGAAAATTTACAAGGGACATTTAGAGTTCTGTCGTTAATGACAGCCTAAGTTAGGTATACACTGTCCTCCATCTAGATGAAAGGACAGACATGTTTAAGTATTGCTCCACAGTTTTGGACGCAAGGTAGTTAATCCTCAATTACACAGATCCATCTCTTCGTTATGTTTGAGAAAACAACTGTTTAGAGTAACAACTGCATATGACAAATTCACATTCAGTTATTAACTTGTCATCCCTTTAAAAAGATACTTAATATGAGTTTATACCAGTGGTTAAGAAAAAAAAAAAAAAAAATCAGGTATTTCATTAAACTCCATAGGCTTAAACTTGCATCCAAAACAAGAGTATGATTCCAACAAC
Organism: Merops nubicus; assembly: GCF_000691845.1. Taxonomy (NCBI): domain Eukaryota; kingdom Metazoa; phylum Chordata; class Aves; order Coraciiformes; family Meropidae; genus Merops; species Merops nubicus. The sequence goes on along the minus strand of NW_008613952.1, from coordinate 2,597 downwards.
GCACAGCACTTCTTGCCATCTTGCACTTCTGCAATCAGGAGAGCAGTCCTCTGCAGCAGGGGCTCCAGACTCAGGGCCAGAGGTGTTACAGCAATTCCCTTGGGTGCAGGCACACACTGTAGCAAAGGTTTGGTTGGCATCAGCATCACCCTCTCCCCCTAACACAGTGCTGGGTGTTTAAGCACCATCTCATCGTGCAGCAGTGGGGAATGCTATGTCAGCTGACTTTGTTGCTTGTTATGTTTTAATTTCATCCACAGCAGTTCAGAAACTGTGAATGGCAGGTTTTCCAAGAAATAATTGAATTAGTCATTATTTCGATTCCTCTTACAGGATTTTTTTTTTTTTTTTTTTGTAAAAAGAAGCTTTCTCCATTCTCTTTTCGTTCTAATGGGTAACAGGAACATCTCGCAACATCTCCATCTCCTGTCATTTTTTTTCCCCTCGCAACATATTTGAGCATGCTGCTAGAAGCTGTTCATTTCACACCAAAATTAAATACATCAGAGCCAGACTTGGCAGAATTTAACATGTCAATTTATTATTTAACATGTCAAGACTCTATTGGGCAGCAAGCTATTAAGCCACAACAAGCTCAATTCAGTACAGTAATGAGTGCTCAGTGTAGGAAACCGTCCTCCATCACTGGTTTGTTGTGATCACAGTATTTGAGGGGAGTAACCCAACCCTGCTGAGGCATTCCTGCTGCTCCCCCCAGAACCACCAAGCATCCAGTCAGAGGCTGCAAGCAGACCCTGCTGCAGGCTGCCCTGCATCCTAGCACAGTGACACTTGAAAACCATTCACTTCTACTTGTACCTCCCAGCTCCCCAAAACGAGCCTGCACTGTAGGTAAAGTGCTGCCATGCCCAACTGTCTGCTTTATTCCATGTACAAGCCAGAAGACCCTACTACGTGTCATTCCGCTACTGCTCCCAGAGCGTAGAGCTGCCACTGAGGGACTTACAAGTTAAGAGACATGAGGGAGGAAACAATTTAGAATAAACTGAACAGTAACTGAAACATATTTTACTTAGTGCATGGCTGCAGAACAGAATATTGCATACCTCATCTTGCACATGCACCTGACACTGCTTTAATATTCAATTACTTCAGGAAAATCCTTTGTAATTTATTAAAATGGAAGAACTACACAACTTGCTGTCCTTACTCCACTGTGTGGTTCCATGAAGCAGGATTCAGTGCTTCTTTCAGGAAGGCAAGCTGCCAACATATTGCCAATAAAGTAGTAGCACACTACACTTGTGCTATCTTAAAATACACACCAGAATGTGCCAAGTTTCCTTATTTGGCAAAACAGCCCATTTGCTTTCAGGATCTTTGACATGCATTTTTAGACCCAAATCATCCTTTGTAACCAACATGGCCTATAGTCCTTGAGCATGTCAACCTGTATTTTTGCAACAGTAAGTTTATTTAGGGAAGAAAAAAAAAAAAAAAAACAAAAAACACACACAACCACCAAAAAAACCCATTTGAAGAACATTCACTTGTATTTGTACCTCCCAGGTCCCCAAAACCAGCCACCGTAAGTGCTGCTATGCCCAACTGTCTGCTTTAGTCCATGTACAAGTCAGAAGACCCTACTATGTGTTATTCAGCTACTGTTCCCAGAGCGCAGAGCTGCCACTGACAGAATTCTATGTAACTTCCATTAATAACATTTCTAATTTTATTTGAATTTATATAAGCATCACTGCTACAGAAAAATAGCGCAATTCAGCCTAAAAGTTTGAGGAAAAGAACTACTTTTCTCGAGCTGTGTCAACATCAGAGACTGAAGGGTTTAAAGGCTCCACTTTAAGTAGAAAACATTTTATCTCAGAGAAGCCCTGAAGTGCTCACTTCACTTGCACGATACCTTGTCAGGTGATGTCTGCCAGAAGTATGCACACAACGCATGAGAAGGCAGCTAAACCTGCACCCTGGGCTACAGAACCGCTTGGTCCTTACACAGGCACAACTGCAGGATCTGGGCCTTGGTGTTGTCAAGCATTTCTGCCTTCTCACTCATCAGCGAGCCCAGCTCTCCAGGGTTACCATTATTCACACAATGCTACTAGTACGCAAAGCACATTATTGACAGATAAAACAAGTAGGCTTCTGACAACTTACAGTTTCAGGGCAAAGTCCTAAAAACATCTAACCACCTGCCTCCAGCAGAAAGCCATCATGCTTTCAGGCCATGACCCAGTTAATCCAGTGGTTTAAAATTATTTCTGCTTATGGAATTTAGAAAAAGTAACAATCCATGGATTTCCCGATGTCTCTATTGCTAAAATTCACAGCAGCACATGCTGGATATAGGGCTAATGGATGTCTCTCACACACACGTGCTAAAGCAAAAAAAAAGGGTATACTGGTAGAAAGGAACTTGAGAGATCATAACAAAAACATTAAAAAAAAGAAAGAGTTCCAATTCATTTATAAAACGACGAGGAAAAGGAAAAAACAGAGGGGAAAGAAAATCACATCTCAAAGCCCAGAACTACAGAAAAATGCAGCAGGTGCACTTCGAGCGAGCGCCTGAAACGCCGTGCGAGGCGCGGAGAAGAGGGCGAGGCCGGCCGCCGGCC
>NW_008613951.1:0-4942 GCF_000691845.1 Merops nubicus | reverse complement strand
TAACATTCTGTGATTCTGTGAAATGTTTTCCCTTGATTTTTGATGTTCGTGGAAAAAAAAATGTATATTGCACTTTTTAGATACTGAGATGTAACTGTAAACCAGCAGAAAATTGTTACTAGATGAGATTTGATTAGAAGAAATTGAGTTCTTTGAAAACATTGGCATTCTTTGAAAGCTTGCATGAAGATCCTGCCTGTTTTTACCCCTGTTGCAGTAAAAGCCCTAATTTGCTATGACAGAGAAATAACACTTGGCTAGCACTCAGCAATTAATCACAGTATTCAATAATCAATGAAGGAAGATAACATTTGGGGCCGAGGTTTTCATAAGCCTTCCTGGCTGGAGTTGAAAACAACTCCTACACGCTTCACCAAAGAAACCAAACAAAACAAACAGGCCTTCTTAATGTTTTAGTTACAGTGGGACACAAAGGAAAAGTTTAACAGCTCCCAAACCAGACACAAACAGAACACACAAAACCTAAAAGCACATGGACATATTTCTTTATCATCTGGTCTGAGTAAAATAAATTACAATTTGGATCACGTATTAAGAACTGTATTTTTCACTGCTCTACCAACTATTATTTGTTCCCATATGGGTAAAGCTCTACTACCTACGAACCCTACAATCTGGTGGAATAAGGGAGGCACCAGCCCAATTTCAAGAAAAAATGAGCTGCTAAGCCCCCCTCTACTTTTCTTCCACAAGTATTCTGCAGAGAAAGTACTCAAAGCTGTGACTCTCCTGCAACAGATTTCACAACACACAGGGCATTCTGTGCTCTGAAATATTTTTTTTTTTTTTTAAGCTCTGAGTTATTTATTAAGAGCCTCTTATCAAACCCTGTCTTCCTCAATCCCAGTTGAGACCATTTCAAAGAAACGTTCTTTATTAACAGGCTAGATGTATGCCAAATCAGCTGAAAACAAAATCCAAATGATTACTCTACATGGCACAATCAAAAGTAGACAAGAAAACCTGGAAATCCACTCCACTTCAGACTGTGCCTGCACTGCTGGTCAAGGCTGCTAACACTCTCAAACAGAAGATCTAAACAGAAACTACTAATTGACATGAACACACAACGCTCAAACCTCATAGCACGGGGTCCTCCTCCACTCCCAAAGGCTTCTTTATCATCATCTAGCACTGACCACTTCAACCTTTCCCAGCAATGATCCTCTAGTCTCCTTGTTAAGGACCTATCTGGACCTTCTTCACTGTCCTTCCTGGCTCATCAGCTTGGAGTAGGCATCAAAGTTCTTTGGATTCATCCTACAGCTCACTCCAGCCTGCCAATTTAAGCACTTCAGTGTTTAGGCAGCCAGGATAAAAGCCTTCTCCACTCTTTGGCCTCTAAATCCAGTTGCTCAAAGATAAAATCAGCAAACAGAGCCACTTGCTGTATCTAACTTGGGCTTTTCTGTACCTCTGTGGCCTAGGAATAAGTACACTCACAAATCCTTTCAATATTTCTGAAAAAGTTCTGTTTCCAAATAATTTCCACCCCTAGGACTGCTTCCCAGGTGCACTGCAAGATCTGCTTCCTGTGTTTATTGGCTCCATCCACACTGAGATGGAATGAAAGGCATCTGATCTTCTGTTGTCCTCTTGAAGAGACCCCTGAGATGGAATGAAAGGCATCTGATCTTCAGAGGTCTCTTCAAGAGGACAACAAAGTGCCTAAAACAGTTACTTGAAATCAGGCAAGCAGAGCACAAGGCTTACCTCAAACGTGTACTTTTCTCTGTTGTTGAAGAGCATCAATATCGTCATCTGGAAAGTGGAGACCTGCAGTATGTGCTTCCGTGTATTGGAGCCAGTCACTTGGGCACCTCCTACGCCAACCTCTGAGCCATCCTCCTGTTTCAAAATGACAGAACTACCTTTAGATTATTCTCCAATGCAATGTATTCTACCTTGCCAAGACGAAAGTTATAGGATGAAGTAATTATCTGGATCAGCCTGCACAAGTGATGGAACAGCATACGCCTGCTGGAATAAACCAAGTCTCTCCAGGAGCTGGCAGAATTGCAGGGTGATTGAGGGTGGAGTCTGTAGGTCTCATCAAGTGGTCCAGCCAGCACCCAAAGCCAGGCACATACTGGACATCAGCAGGGACGGAGACTCTACCACTCTGGCCCCTGTTCCACTACCTCCCCACCCTCCAGGTTTTCTCTCTCTTACGTTTACAACTATCAAAGTATTTATCCTACAGTAATATAATTCTGACATCCTCACAAAAGCACATTAATAGTACTTTGTGTTATAAAAATTCTGGCTTTATTTTGCATTGCCTTCTATCTTCTCAAGCCATTGCTACCTCTAGCTTACCATTTTAGAACGGCTCTAAAACACTAGCCCATTATTTTCTTGTGTAAATATTAAGTACTGCATTTCATTAACCTCCTAAGATTCTCATGTTTGAAAAAAATGTGGCTACATTGCTAGTACTCTCCATATGAAAAGCAGCCTACACTTGGCTTTACACTTTTTCAGATTAAAAAAATTCAAAAGAAACCATTTTCATTTTAGTTTTGGCTAATTAACACACAAAAATCCAAAACACTCAAGCCACTGATGTCCCTTTAAGTTTAAAATTACTGCTTTTCTACATCATGACAGAGATGATGCTGAGTGATGCATTCAGGAGAGAAAAAAAGTCAAAACAACTGCTATGAAGAAAGAAAAGCCAATGGAAGGCATCTTATTCTTGTATTACCAATGGGTAAGCTTTGGTTTTACAAAATTCTGAAGTTATTATGAATGTGTGCTTGCTTACTTGTAAAAAAAGGCCCAATGTTTTCACCATCTTGATACTTTACCTTTTTAACAGGCCCGTAGAAAGTGGCATTGAGATCTGCAGAGCCCATGTGGTGCTGGAGTGTCAGCTGTCGCCCGCTGTGTTTGGCTAAATAAAATCTGAAATAGAATTGAATCAAAAAGTTCATACATGGTTCACAGTTTGTATCTAGGAAGGAACTGTTTTAAGCAGTTACACAGCCTTCTCATAGCCATTGAGGACAAGAGATTTCTAACCTTTGCTTTTTCAAAATATTAACTCTCATTAGAATTGTACACAAAAGCTCCCAAAACCTCAGGCCTCGCGATGTGACTAAAACATCCCCTCACTTTGTGTGTGGACTGCAGAAGAACAGGATGCTCAAATATCTTCAGTGGTAACACACGTCTGCAAGTCAAGTTGAGAAAGCTTTTTCTGAAAACCTCTACCCAAGAATCTGTTTGGATACATACCTTCTAAATATTTCAAAAGCATGCCGGGGGGCTGGAGGGATGTTGCACTTTGGTGTGGCTGACTGAGTTGGCCAGTAACCTGTTGTGAGGACCCGCACTGTAAGATCAACACCGCCTAATGAGACCTAAGGACAGTCAGAAGAAAACATACACTTCTTTAAAACAGGACAACACTTCACCACTTTTCTATATCAATGTAGAATATATGCAGTTTTCATGAGCTAAGGGAAAAAAATATATCTATAAACGTTATCTTTGCAAAGCCAGACAAATGAACTTATCACTATAAGAGTAGATGACACAGGAAATCCCTCCACACTATTCCCCTCTGGCATTTAAGAGCATACAGTATTTAACAAAAATTCTTAACCCAGGAGGAAATGTTTGTGGTCATAAACAGAAAAGTAACAATGTCAATTCTTTCTAAACAGGTTTTTGATGACCTACAGTAAAGCCAGGTTGTCAACTGCGTATCAGTTTCAAAATAACTGTTTATAAACTCTCTGGAAGCAGAGTAAATATTGACTGTCTGGTGTTAAACCATCAGAAGCCACTACCATAAATATTCAGCACTCACCAGGAAATATTCTACAGCTGAATTGCTGATCTATAAAGTAGTTCTGTTAGGTGGTGATAAACATCTGGCTACCAGTGAGGCATAAGCCTCACTAGGTATCTCAACTAAGCTGAATATTACTGAACTTCAGTCTGACTACTTTCAGCTCTAGGACATGCAACTAATACCTGCAAAGAACACCTTATAGAGAAGAAAACTCAACTCATCCCATATCCAACTTGTTCCAAACCTACTACGAAGAAACAGAGCACATTGTACTTTAGAAGGTCAAAGCTCTCATATGAACCCTAAAATCTCCACTACTGAACAGCAGAGCAGTGTTTCCATGCACTATGGATGGGTTTTGGCATTGTGTGTTGAACTTGTGTGCCTCAAACCTGTACCTAGGAGACTTCTGAAATATCTAGACAGGCTGGTGAGGAGCTTCTCGTATAGAAATGCCTTTGACTGAATTTCATTGAGGTTTAATTTGCAACAGCATGTAAAGATCCATATAAGGGTTGTTCTGCAGCTGATATTACTGCCATGCTTCTAATTTCCTATCACCAATATCATGAGGCTCACAAGAGAAAAATCAAACAGCCGTTCAGACACAGAAAAGGAGTTAATCTGACAGTCATCGAAAAAAGAAAGCTTTAACAGTTTTCTCCCTCCAGCCAAAACAGATGGAAAGGCCATCACTACAGACAGAAAGATAGAGAAAATATCTTCCTCTGGAGCTGAAACATCTTAGCTGAGATGGCAACAGTTTCCTGATTTTTTTTTTTTTAAAATTTTTTTTTTTATTTTAGCCAGACCAGAACAAGGCATTAATTGAGGATGCCTCACATTGTACATGACAGAGCACTGAGCACTCTGTAACCTGAAGTAGTTTTAGAAGCTGGGTGGGCAGAGGCAGTGGGCACAGGCAGGTGAGGAGGGCAGGCAGGGTCAGTGTTAGAGCCTGACAGAGCTGGCAGGCAAAGCCAGGCAGAGAGGGGCAGTGGGCAGAGGCAGGCAGTGGGCAGAGGCAGGCGTGGCCAGGCAGGGGCAGTTGGCAAGGCCAGGCAGAGGTGAGTGGGCAGGAGGGACAGTGGGCATGGCTGGGCAAGGGAAAACAGGCAG
>NW_008613950.1:0-9963 GCF_000691845.1 Merops nubicus | reverse complement strand
GGCTCCAGGCACAGCCTTATAAGGGCTTTTCTCAGGGGTTCAGCACAGAAATCGCTTCTTTCCTCTGCCAGCTGAAATGCGTCTGCCTGACAACAGGCCTGCAGGCAACAGGCGCAGGCCAGCAGCCCGAGGGCAGGTGGGATTTGGGAAGGGGCCTGTCCCGGGCAAGCCTTTCCTGCGGGTGAAGGAAGCCACGCGCTTTGCTCCGCGGGCGGCCCAAAACTGCAGCGGAGGAGGCGGCTGCAGAGCTTCCCCTCCTACCATCTAGAGGGGAGTTTTCTCACCACGGCTGTAGCAGCATAAATAGAAAGGCATCTGTAAATAAAACAAAGGCAAAGGACAGGCTGCTGAGTGGTGTCTGGGCAGGAGCAGCTGCAGGGCTTGGAAGCCTTCTTTCTCCCTCTTTCGAGCACTGAGAGCTGCTCCCTCCCCTCTGCTCAGGTCTGCGCTGGCTGTCAGGGAGCAGGAGCACGCAGCGTCCCAGCCCAAAAATCCGAGGGCTTGTCTCTCCCTTCCCAGGACTGGATCCCATCTCCCAGGACTTACCACTCGTCATGTGAGACACTTTGGCGAGCTTCTTCATGACATTGTCAAGCCGTGACTGGGTGCTGTCTAACTCATGGGAGAAGTCATCCAGCATCCTGGGGACAGAGGAGCACTCATCAGCAAGTGGCACGTCCCTTTGGGGCTTCTTGGCGTGCTCACACACAACTATGAAACACTGATGTGATCAGTCTATCACACCTTGGCAGAAAAAATTAAATGGCCCAGTCTCCTGAAAGTACCCAAGGGGGGAAAGAAAAAACCAGCCAAAGCAGCAGCTCTGCTTTAGTGGAAAGTAGGAGTCACTTGGGACTCCTGTTGGACCGGTCCCTGCTGCATGTTTGTGGCTGTGCTCTACGCACCCCTACAAGGTGAGGAGTTGGGGGAGTTAGCAGAGACTGTTTAGGTAGACGTAAGTGCCAGCTTGGACTTTAAATCTCTTTTCTTGTTCAGGGCTTGAAGCTGAAGCTAAAATCTTTTTCCAGTCACGTATCAAGCAGGAATGAGATCTGTTAATTGCTTCTGAGGTGCTTTTTAAGCTCTGCGTGGAAGTTAACCCTTCTACTTCCTCCATACAGTGACTGTAACGAATCTGAAAGCCTTCCTGAGGCCATGCTTTGTAAATGCCAAGAACCCTTCCAAAGAGAAACGAGCACATCTAGAATCAAGGTACCAATCCAACCGTCTCCAGCCCGTGGGACTTCAAAGCTTAGTATGTTTAGGACAGCTTCTGTCATCTGGAGTTCTAGGGCACTTGTTAAACCTTCATTCAGTGAGGAAAGAGTTGTAAAAAACTTACTGTGGTAGTTACCTGCTACTGTCTAGCAAGCACAGATGGCTTATGTGATAATCTGGAAATGGACACACCACACTGATCTGCTTCTGTGAGAGCAAAACACTCTCATGCTGCAAGACTTCATACAGGAGGTGGGTTTAAAGCTCCTCCTCTCCATCAAAGATGACATCACTTCAGAAGGGATGTAGCCCTCCAGGCTCCCAACAGCCAAACCAGGAGGGTTTTTAGGCATGAACCCTTCAGGCCTCTCTGGAAGTGGTAGCTGCTAGCCTGCCTAACTGGAAACTTTATGTACTTGTTTTCAAAGGGCAAGAACTGGGAAAGAAATCTAATTTATATGTAAACGATGGATGCAAATTACTTTGTGAGGTACCCTTTAACCCTTTGCGTGGGTGAGGGTTATTTTTAGCTTTAACTATGAATAGCAGCTCTGTGCTGCCTGTTTCAGAGCGGCAAGGCAGAGCCGAGAACTCCTGGGTCAAGTTATCCAGGGGCAGCACAAAACCCTGCGGAGTGGGAAAGTGCCCAGCATCCCTGTTACACAGCACCTCCCACCCTCATCTGTCAGGCCCTGTGCCTGCCTGGAGCCAGGGAGCTAACTGTGTCCTTGGTGTGTGAACGGAGAGAGGAGGAAAGGCAAACCGGCAGCCAGGCCTGCCCCAGGCGCAGGCTTTCAAACGAACGAGGCTGTGGTCGGATCCCTGCAGACTGCAGTAAGAAATGCTTTCCACCACCTAAAATCAAAGGCCGGCTTGGAGAGGCTGCCTGAGGGACTAGTAAATTCAAAGCTCTAACAGAGATATGAGTGCAAGGAGCTCCAGCTGTGCTGCAGCCAGCCCCATGCTGGGTTTTCGGCGCCGTGTCTCACACTTACACTGCTTGCTCCTCCAGCTCCCCGCCAATGCGCTGGGACATGTTCTTCAGCACCCCGATGCTGCCAGAGACCAGCTCCAACTGCTCATCTTGCTGCTCCACAATCAGCTGTGGCCAAAGAGAAGGAAAATGGGCTATTACAGGTTTGCTGCCTCTCACAGCTGGGGCAGAGCCAGCTATCTGGTGGACATACGCTCACTGCTTGGCCAACATCAGCTGTGGGGCCTGGGCACAGACCTAAGGCACCGGGAATGAGGCCTGCATTCCTAAGAAATGCTGGAGAAGCGACAGCCGCAGGAAAGCCTCCCTGGCATGGCATCCCCATGGCACAGCTGGCTGCAGGCTCCCGGCATCCCTGCAAATCCAGCCTCAGCTCAGCTGTGCCCTTTTTCTTCCCTGCTAAAGCAATTCTTGAAAAAACAGAGGCTGGTCATCAACGCCCCCCCAAGCCACCCCTGCCCTCAGCAGATAACAGGGAGCCACATCGATGCTGTGCCTGGGAAATCCAGCCTGGAACATGTTGCAGCTAACAAGGGGTTAAAGCGAGTAAAAGGCTGTTGCAGCTTCTACAGCTAAAAATACCAAGCCTGGCTCTGAATGTGCCAAAGGAATAAGTCTGCTGATGTTTTAAGTCATTTTCAGGGCACAGTCACGCTAAGGATTAGGTTTACCCTAGTTACCTATTTCTGAATCTATTTATCTTCCTAGAGTCACTAGGTAAAACTCGTCTGGAAGCCCAGGTGGCCTCACGGCTCAGGAGCTTTAACAGCGTTTGCCACCACTGGAAGCTGCCCGTTCAGAGGCCCGCGTGTGGGTGGGCTGCCCGGGCGGCCGGGGGAAGCGCCTCGCCGGGGTTCCCGCCGAGCCCTCACACGGGCTTTCTCACGGCTCTCATGTTGACAAAGGCAGGAAAAGGAAGGAGGCACGTGCTCCTCCTGTTCTGATGGAGATGCACACAAACAACAGCAAACAGCAGCTCACGTTTTAACCAGGGGAAGTTGCATAAGAGAAACGGGCTCTTTTCAGTTTGCAACGATTCTGCTCTTCCAAGGATTTCGGCAATACTTGTTGATATTAAAGCTTAGCGTGCTACAGCTGCTGGATCATGTTGTTTGCTTTTGCTCAGAGCAGAAGACCCGAGCCTCAAGGCTTTAAAAGCTCTGTGCCAAGAAGCATCCAAAGCTGTGCAAGCACAGGTATATGCTGCGAGCAAAGAGCAGGGCTGTCAGGCTCTTGGATCCAGACCAGTCAAAGACTGGGATTTTTTTGGCTCTCGCAGCCTGTCCCTCATCCCCCTGGCACCTGTTTGGCAAGCAAAGCTGTTCGTCTGTACGGTGCCAGCCACCTTACCTGTTGTTGAGCTTGCTGCTCCTCAATGAAGTGTGAATTTGCCAACTGCAGCTCCTGGTCCAGACGGCTGTATTTGTCAGGTCCAGAGCTCCAACTCTGACTCCCACTTTCTCCCAGGAGCACCTAAACAGATGCAGAGAGACCTGAACAACACCCTGGTGTCTGCTTACAGCCTGTCTACAAGGTCCAGCAGGAGGGCAGACAAGGCAATACCCCTGTAAAGCATCCTTTTACAGCATCCTTTTCCTCCTGCTCTGCCACTACTCAGCCAGAGAGCTGCCAGGAGTTAAACAGCACAAAATGCCAGCCTGGGCAGCCTCTGTGGCTTGGTATCACAGCTATGCCTCTCCAGCAGCAGAAGAGCTGGAGTACAACCCACAGACAGTGTGGGCAGGAGGTCTGCACGGCACAATGGACTAGCCAAGGTCTGCTCAAGAGGCAGCACCATGTGGGAGGACATGTGATCTGGGAAGTACCGGGATATATTGTGTTAACAGACATACAAATCAAACTGAGCACTGTGCTACTAATGACAGGGGCTTAGGAGGCTCTCGATAAAGTACTTAACTAGTTGAGCTGACAGTACAATAGTGCAATATATAACCACAGCAGTGGTCCTGTTCTTTGGTTCAGGCTACCTGTCCCTCCAGCGACCGTTCAGCTGCCAGCATGCAAGATTACCTACAACTCCCTGAATGGTTTGAGGGAGGTGAGGGTCAGTCCCTTCTCCCAAGGAACAGGACAAGAGGAAACACCTTCAAGTGGCACCAGGGAAGGTTTGGGCTGCACATTAGGAAAAATGTCTTCCCTGAAAGAGTTGTTAACCTCTGGAACAGGCTGCCCAAGGAAATGGTGGAGTCCCTGTCCCTGGAGGGATTTAACAGATGTGTAGATGTGGTACAGAGGGACATGGTTTAGTGGTGACCTGGCAGTGCTCTCTCTAGTTTGTGGCAAGTGGTGCACTGGTTTTGCTGCAGCTTCAGCAGAAAGGGCTGTTTGCAGGCCTTAGCCTGGGAGGGTCAGGTCGCCACCGGGCAGCCCCTCAGGCAGAGGCAGGCTGGAAACACTGCTGCAGCCCAGCCCATGCTCTGCAGGGTGGGGGGAGGTGAGGGACTGGGGAGGGAGAGGAAGGCAGCAAGGGGAAGTCAGTTTTCCTGAGCAGATGTTGCCGCACTAGCTGGGCCATATGGTCTCCTGCAGCTAGCAGGAACTTCGTGCAAAGGAAAGCAGCAGAACTTAGGGACAGCTACAGACTTGTTTGAGCAAGGGTGTAAAGGACTTTGCTTCTCAAGCGTTTGCCAAGCATGTCAACAAACTCCATAACAAGCTTGGGAATCGCCTCTGTGCTGCTCAGTAGTTTGTGCAGTTTGTCATTTTTGCCAGAAGTGGCAAGACCAATGCAAGTATACGAGTTCCTTGTACAAGCACACACCAACTTTTACTGAGGCAGCTCTGGAAGTCAGCGCTGAGATCTCTTTCGAGCCTCCCCGCCAGCTGGGGAGGAGCACAAGCTGCATCTATTTCTATTCCTGAGATTACAAGCGCAGACAACCTGAGACTCCTTGAGCTTCTTTCATCTTCTTACGTGGCTAGCTATTACGAGAGGCAGCTGTGTGAAAGGGGATTGCAGGATCTCTGCTCCTAAATTGAGCAGAGCACAGGGTAACATTCACTGACACGGATTCTAAGTCTGAGGAGGAGAGAGATTCCCTTTTCTGCGGGATGATGCAACGCTGACAGTTGTACACAACCAGAGCTGAAGACAGAGACAGATGGCGAGCGCTGACTTAGTGCTCTGACAGACAGGCTTGGAAGAGGGTGGCTGCAGCGTGCCTGCGGGAACCAGCTCCCAGGTCAGCAAAACACACACGGTCCAAACACACAGCTTTGCACCCAAACCCCTTCCCAAAACAGAGTTTTGTAGGGGGATTAACTTCAGATGGGATATAGCTTGTAATTACAGCTTTTATGCAGTTTTGATCCACCATATATGTTCTACCAAACAACGTGGGGCCTCAGAGTAAGTGAAAATGGAAGTTTCACCTAATGCACACTTAAAGACACCAGCTGCCAGAGCTGATGAATCCTCCCTGTCCTTAAAGTAGCAAAGAGCCACCGCATTCACTTAACTTGCCTGTTGCTGGTTCTCACCTGCCTGTTTTTTCTTTCAGCCAGTGCTTGCACGGAGGAGTTTGACATCTGATCCTTCATTTCCTGTTTGTTCAACAAAAGAAGAAGTATGTGAGCACTGGATTTGAAGTGGCAGGCAATTTCAGGGTGCTACAGGGCTGTCTATACCCAGCTAGGCTTCTTTGGGGTGGGTGATAAGGGAAGGGAGATTTTCTTTCAAAATGTACAGTTTTGAAGAGCTTGGGAGGATATTGTATAAAGTTCATTTACCACAGTTCATTGTTTTACTAATAATAGAATCCACAGCAGCTGTATATTTTGAAAATATTCCTTGTCTACTACTCCTTTTGCTCCACTACAGCCAGAAACACTTTGTATAATATAAAACTAATGCTCCCATTGATTGACTGTAAGGAAGAGTCATGTTCTCCTAGGTCTTGGAAGCCTGGAAGCCCCGGAACTTTATTCCCAGTTGCATCTGGTTTTATGTTGCATAGGACGAGACAGATTTCCTGTCCCAAGGCCACCCTCTGTCTGTGCCTACATTTTCTCCTTGATCAATTAAGTTTTGCTGTTGAGTTCCTGTAGGAAGTCACAAGCTACAGAAGGCTTCCCTAAGAGCACCAGCTCCCACTCAGTTACTTCTCCCCAACTAATGCACATGCTGCTGTGCAGCACAAACTCCCCGACAGAAACTGGAAGTCAGTTGCACAATGTCACTAATGAATTTCATTTAACAGTAAGAGACGCTGCTCCAAAACCCATTAGCCAGCAGTTTTCAGCCAGGAAAAGTGGACCATGGAGCAGGCTTGCCTGATCCTGCCTGTCTGGGAGTGGACTACACTGAGGGCAGGGCAGCGAGCACATGCCTGCTTCCCAGGGCCAGCGCGGTTTTGGGATCAGTTCCCAGCTTGGGAACTGCATCCCGACCACAGGACTGCAGGCAGGGTAACAAGCTTGCTGCCAGCCACACCAATGCAGGAACAACAGAGTCATGAGGGGCAGCAGAAACCAAGTTACGCTCAGTGTAGCTATTAATAGGGAGAAAACTTCCGAACTAGCAGCTTGTTACCAGGGAGTGAAGCTTTTGGGAAGAGGTTTCTTTTCTATTTATTACCACCAAGTTGTTAAAATTCTCCTTTTGCCTCTAAAGTGCGAGCTTAAGCAAAACAAACAAAAAAATCTTCCCCCAGTTAAAAATAAATCTAGTGGTTGTTTGGACTATTTTGTAGCAGTAGGAAGTTGAAGTCAAAGAGCGTCAATAATGTTAGGCTTTAACCATCTGTCAATGTTCAAAGGGGACCCTCTGTTTTTGCAAGCTGGCCCTACAAAAGCCCGGGACAGTTGTGATTTCCTTCGGCTCTGACAGGAGGCTCCAGCCCTCCCTAACAGCTCAGCAGGGCCTTTACTCTTCCTTCCCAGTTTCTACAGGTTCCCAGGCTCACTGTTGCAGCCCCGAGAGAGTGCACAGGGAAGAGGAGGAAGCCTGAGAGAGAAGGTAGTGGGTTCATTCTCTGCTCTCCACTTCAGCACAAGGAGAGCCACAAGCTCTCCTTTTCTGCACCACCTCGTCACTCCCCCTGCCTGCCCAAGCCCGTGTGCATGCCTTACCCTGACCACCTGCCTCGTGCTGGTGATGAAGGCTTTCCTGACCCCCAGCTCCGTCGCATCCAGGTTGAATTTCCGCGGGTTTGCCTCAACAATGCGTAGGCAGCGAGTCAAGGAGTCCCCACGAGTGGTGTCGGGGATGTAGAGGGACACACACCCCAAAGCCTGCCACAGAGAGGGTCTACCAAGTGGCCACTGCACTCCCTTCTCCCAAAATTTGATGAGGAAAGAATAAAACACTGGAGGAAAAAAACAGGCGTGGTGGGAATGTACTTTGCAGCACACACACCAGCATGAGGTTTCTCTCTTGCATTTTTTCGGTTCCCTGATGCTGCGCAGTGCTTTCAGGAGTGCTCAGATGAACATGAGGGAAAAGGAGTATTTCTGGAAGCCAGCCTAGAGTATGACTGACTACACAGAAATCAAAATTCATACAATACAACGGACCTTCTAGAACAAAGCATCTTAGAATATACCTTGGCAAAAGGAAAACAAAGGCAAATTCTGCTAAACACACTTGCCTGAATTTTTCATTTGTAGTTTGAGAAAGGCCAATGCAAAATTCAACTCAAATAGTCCTGATTTTGTAAAAAGTAACTACTGGCAAGCACTGGTACTAGGCTATTTATTACAGCTTGAGAACCACATGCCCCTGCTTCCAACAGAACACAGAAAGGATATTAATGGTTTCATCCAAGTCTTCCAGGTCCCACTCGATGCTTCGCAGGTTGTTCCTGAGCTCATTAGTGGTCCAGTCGATTTCCTCTCTTGTGGCGATGGAGGGATCTTGCAAGAGCTCAGTCCACCTCTGGAAGAGCCCCTGGGCAGTGTTCACAGCCTTCTGCACCTCCCTGCAGCCAGGGCAATTACAGACAAGCAAAGGGATTATTTCTCATCAGTGGCCTGGCAGCAGTCATGCCAGGACAACCCCATGTCCAGCTGCATAAGGAAGCACTGCTTGCTCCCAGACATCTCTTCTAAGAATTTTTAGTTGAGTTTGTAACGGTTTGCTCTACCTGCTGGACAATCTTGTCTCCTCTTGCAGTGGAGCAGCAACAACTTACAGGTCAGCTGTTAATGAAGGGGCTTATTTTTTTAGGGGAAGCTTGTCCAGTGTCCAAGCCAGCGCAGAGCTCTGGCAATGCTTTACCTTCCTCTCAAGGCTCTTGACTGCCTACATAGGATACCCCAAGGGCTGCCAGAACTACAGGAACTGTGCCCACAATACAGCCAGGCAGACTGTTGAGTGCAGCACTGTTTATTTTAATTCAGCACTTAAAATGTACACATCTCTACTTGTGCTGGCTTAGGGACCAGAAGTTCATTCTGCCTCTCTAAGCGTTTTGGAGATGAGTGCATTCACAGCCCGGGAGGGCAAGCTTTGCTGACAGCTCTGAACACTGCTTTGATGGTTTGGGACAAGCAGGTCTGTAAGTTTCAGTCATGGGCTGTCAGTGTGTTTATCTGTATTTACAAACTTGGCGGTCCTGAGCCCTGAACTGCTCCCCCAGGTTGACAGGGAGCTGGAGATGAAAGCAGACTTTGCTGGTGTGAGAAGTGGCCCACATGAGCCCAAGTGCCTGCAGACAGCATTCATGTAAGATGTAGGTGTTTATCCCGAGTGAAGAAAAGTAGGTCAGCAGCAGGGGAAGTCCAGGACAGATGAACTGAGCCCACGTCCTGCTAGGACTGCAAGACTCTTTACATTACACTGAGGCCTGGAACTCCAGTCTCTTGGCACCTTGACGTGTGTCCCTCCTCTTCTTACACAGCCACAACTTCGAGTCTGTCACACCTAGTGCCCTAATGTTAGCAGCCTGCACTGAGGATCTGGAGCTTCGTTCCCTTCACTACTTGCTAGCAAAAGTTTTGGCTTTTATTCCATCCAGGCACACTTGGGGAAGTACCCACAGGAATTTAAAGCAGAGCTGTATGTCCTCCGGTAGGAGGTGTTATGAACTCCGGGAAAGCAAACTAAATGCAATGCTGGTGGCTCCACCACCAGCCCCCTCCACCTCAACCTGCTGGGTAATAATTAGCGCTGGGAGTGGCAACATGTCCCCTCTCCTCTCCCAGCCCTTCCCTGTACGGTGCAGGAACCTCTCTGGACAGTCTGACAGGACATTTGCTCCCCATCCACGGTGACTTTTATTTATTTCCCCTTAGCACCAGTTCAACCCGGTGAAGTGATTCACTTTCCCTGGCTGCACCAGCATCCCTCCCCACACCTCCTGCGCTCACACGGCTTTCCCCATAGCTCCCCTACGAGCACCTCCGCTGCTCCTCAGAGCTGTCTCCCTGTGATGTGGGGCCTGAAGCTGGCCGCAGGGTGGGTTTTAGAGACGAAGGTGCTTTCTCTGTTTAAATTTTCCTTTCCCCCTGCCCTGACCACCTTTGGTTGGCGTTTGCCTTTGTTTAGGCACCTCTGCTTCCTCTCATGGCCTCCATCCCTGCTGCGGTTTCTCCCACAGCTTGGTCCCCGCACCTCTCCATCCTCCCACCTGGACACCACGGCCCTGACCTCTTAGGGATGCCGCCCAAGAGCCGGCCAACCCCGCTCGGCCTGCTGCAGGGCGACAATGCCCAGGCCACCGCCGCCTCGCCCCGACGACAGAAACGTGCGGACAGAATAGGCTGCCCCCAGGCTGTCTCGGCGCCGCACC
>NW_008613949.1:0-1955 GCF_000691845.1 Merops nubicus | reverse complement strand
AAAAAAATAAGGGAAAAAAGAATAAAAAAGCCTGTTTTATCCCTTTTGGCTTTGAGAAGCAAGGGAGAGCTTCATCATCAGGTCTCCCCAGCTTCTGGCATTGCTCTTTGCTCTGAGATATTGCCCAGGGCAGGCGTCCAACCCCCAAATTACACGTGGGGGGACACGGTTGTGACCCCACCAAAGCCAAGCAGGGGGATGCAGAGGGACCCAGTGTGGCTCTGCAAGCCAAAACCTCAGGGGAAAGCTCCTCAGCATCCCCTCAAGATCCCCCCAAAAAGGCTGCTGAGCCCAGCCTGGTGATTTTCTCAGCTTTTTTTAATTGGAATGATTCATTTCCTTCCAGATTTCAACGAGATGCTTAAAAAGAGCATTTAATAATCACATGATTTGGGATTTTGCCTCCTGTAACAACACGGCCTTGGAGGTGAAGCCTTGCAGGACGATGCTCAGAGCATCCAGCAAAGCCCAAATCCTTTCAAAAACCTGCTTTTTTTTTTTTTTACATGCACAATGCCACTGCCTAGTCCCCTAAATCAAATTTGACTACCAATGTAGTCGAAAGCACAGAGGTAATCAGTTAATAAAACTTTGCACTCACACGCTGCTTCCATTCAAGGATTTAAAGCCTTTTGCAAAGGTCAGTATTACAATGATGAGAATTTTCCAGCTGAAACGTTTTTGCTGGGAAGGAGGGGAAAAAAAAAAAACACCAAAAAAAACCCAGTGGAGCTGGGCAGTGACAATGATACACAGAAAAATATTCTCGTGCCCTGGAAGAGTGTTCTGGTGGTGTTAATGCAGGCGAGAAATAATGTTCTTGGAGGAAAAAAAAAAAACCAAAGAAGAGATTGCCATGAAAATGTTAATGGTGTTTTGAAGCCTCCCAGAAAAGTCTTCCTCGTGTAGCAGCCTTAATAGACATGAGTACCCCTAGTCTGCAAGCAAACAACATTTTGCAGAATAAACTCAAAACACAACGGGGAAAGCCTCCGAATTATTCAGCAGCCTAATTCCCACTGAAATCAGGTGTTGAGTGTTTTATTCAAGAGGCATTTAAATCAAGGCCAGGGGAAAAAAAACCCCACCCACCACCACCTGTAACCTCTCCCCAGCCCTGTCTGGAAGGGGAGCCACAAAAAAAAACCCCTTTGTGGCAAAATATTGTGGCAAAATCCCTCCAAGGGCAGGAGCTGAAGTGATTTGGGGGCAGAGGGATGATTGACCCACTCCAGGCACTTCTAACCTTGGTGGGAAAAGCAGGAATAGAATTCCAAACAACCTTTTTGCACCTTTTTCTCCCCAATGGGTTGATGGGTGGGGAACTAACCCCCCCAAAAATCTTTAATTCCTAAAAGATCCAAGCTAAAAATGAATTTAAAAGAAGTTTTCCTGTGCCAAGGGTGACTAACCCCCCGGAGATCAAAGCTCCAGGTTGAGCCACTTGTCTCTCAATCAATAAATCCCCCTCCCCCAGGCTCCTAAATTGGGTTTAACCCACTCAGGGTCAGTTTTAGTGATTAAGTCATTAAGAGTCCACAGCTGTAATCACTTTCTTCTAAAGCTGGGCTTTAGGATTGTGCTCCTGGGGGCCTGGATGTGAAGGTGAGGGGGGGTCTGGTCACTTGGGGGGGGCAAGAAATCTCTTTTTTATTATTATTTATTTGAATTTGGGGCCCTCAAGCTCTCGCTGGGCTAAAAAAAATCAAATTAGGGAAAAGAAAAAAGCCCAGAAATGGTAATTATAGGGGAAAAAAGACTTTTTTTCCTTCTCTTTCCTCACTCGTGCTGGGGGCTCAGCGCTTGCCCCCCCTTCCAAAAAAAAAAAACCCAATCCCCCTTTATTTTGGGGTTATTTCAGTGGCTTTTCCCCTTTCCCCTATTTCCAAGGGGAGATTTTGGAGGTGGGAGGAGCTGGTTCTCCCCTCCCTGAAGGGGTAAAACCGGACGACCCC
>NW_008613948.1:0-731 GCF_000691845.1 Merops nubicus | reverse complement strand
TCGTACCTGCGGGACGGGCAAGGCGGAGCTCAGATCAGGGAAACGTGAAGACACAGAACGAGTTTTCCTAGTGGCACGTCCCTGACAGAATTTGCCAACATCAATGAACACACGCTATTTACTAAAGCCTTTCTCAAGGACATTTAACCAGAAGGCTCCAGGAAAAGGTGTGGGACCATCCAGCTTTCCCAGCGACCCTAGGGGAGCGTAGAGAACAACGCCTTGCTCTTGGGCAGAGCTGAAAGTCCTCGGAATAGTGGTGAGGACCTGGGGGAAGGAGGTCCTCAGAGCCTAGGCCCCAATCCATGCTGCCACACACAGACCTGTGCGGTGTCACAGGCACCATAGGTCCTACCAGAGTCAAAATGGGACGAAAACCCTAACATTTCACTTCTACAGAGTAGAATAATTGCTGAAGCCATGACAGAGGAAAACTACGACACCGGATCCATGAGCTGCTTTTGGTACTAAGACACAAAGCTCATATTTAATAAAATATTTCACTCCCACCTTATCTTCCCTTGGCCTTTGACCCGCTGGGGTTTAAGGCTCACTGCAGGGGATCAACACACCCAGTTCCCCGGGGCTCGGCACGGCGAAGGGAGCCGGGCTTTACCTGCAGCGCGCTCCGTAGGCACACTGCCCCTTCTGGTAGTACTTGCAGACGGTGGAGGACTTGCTCGTAGCCAGGTCATGCGAGAACAGGCACTTGCTCCCCTCCCGGCACACTC
>NW_008613947.1:8151-11524 GCF_000691845.1 Merops nubicus | reverse complement strand
CCCTCGAGTTCCTGCACTGCTTCTCCGACACAGGAAACATTTCCAGAGCCATTGCCTAGGACATCTCCCCTGGCCGCGCTCAGCTGGAGCACAGGCTGCGGGGTGGAACCCCAAACGGGTTGGCTGAGCAGCGAGCTCCTAGGTAGGATACAGATTTTTTTATTTTGCTGTTTTCCAACTTGAGTTTCATCTAAATCCAGCTATTTTTGAGAAGAAATCTTCAAATAGAACTGAGGGCTCTTTGTTCGTTTTCTCTCTTTCCCAAGGTATTGTTGAAGCAGTATCTGAAGCAGGGAATTACAGCCTGGGAACATCAGACTCGCCTGTCGCCCGCCAGAAGGACGGTAATTCTGTCACTTACCTCATTTCCCATAACAACGGATGTTATTGGCTTAGGGAATGTGTGAACACTCAGCTAAATCCTGAAGACCTTTGCATGCACACATATATATATGCTACAGTCCTATATTTTACTCATTCCTTACTTAAGTAAACTTCTGTTGCACTCATCGGGAGTTTGCTTCAGTAAGAAACTCGGTATTCAGCCCTTTGTAACACCACAGAACGAGCTCTCAGTGAGGCTCCTCCTGCGGCCCCACTGATTTTTTCTGTCGTAGGACCATCACTCCTGGCAGAGCCGGGTCCCTCGGCCTGGTGCTGCTCAGCCTGGGCCAGGGCTGCCTGGGGCATAGGAGCCCACCCGGGGTTCACTCGCTCCAACTGTACTTTGCAATTTACCTTGCAGAGACCTAGAAATGTTCAAGGCAACTTTTATTCACTCCATACCAATGGCTAGGGCACAGGCTGCCTTCCAGCCTATCAGCCGGAAAGATCTCATATATACGTATCACCTTCCCACAGAGAAAGGATGCTGAATGCTTGTACATGTGGCGCCTCCACCAATGAAATCAAGATGTGGAATCACAACTGCTCATCTTGGTCCTTGTGAGCCACGTATGTACTTCTACAGAACCTGAACTATCCCGTGATCTTTATAGGGAGATCCACCTCAAGCAGACCCTTCACTGAGAAGAGAAACCCAAACCCAAATCATCTGGCTGCACGTCAGAGAACAGACAGATAAGAACATGAAGGGCCCAAGCTCAGCCTGCGGGATGTGATCACCTTCCTAACAAGAAGTGTTTGCAGATGAGCCAGCACATACAGATCTGCTGCACACCATGGGCACGACTACAAACTGCTGAGCAACGTCAGCAAAATTCCCTAGCTCAGAAGCTCAGGATATAAGACAAATCTAAACACTCAGGGTGAGATTCAAGGGAGCCTCCTCCGATTCCCAAAGCCACTTATTCCTGGCATCAGTGCATCCTACACATATACACAGGGTTAAATCCCCGTTAAAAATCTTCTGCATCCAAGTTTGCCACAGATATAAGCCCTAGACCAAGTCAAATAAGATCTCAATAATTAAATGTCTGCTGTGCAAGTCAGAGACTCCTGAACACGTGGCAAAACCGAGAGACTTCCACTTAAAATAGTGTTTTATCACTACTCTAGTAATACATAACTGAGGACTTGCATCTGATGGACAAATTCAGTCACTTCCCAATGGCGCTGCCATTTGCAAAGGTTTTGCATGTCACAGTAACAGGGTCCTTGAACTGTATTTGTGCAGATTTAAGCACACAACCCCTGAAACTACCACGAAGGGAATAAATGCACAGCAAGTGAAGTCCCCAGCAAAGCAGGAGAGCAATAGCAGAAGCAGCTTGCCTACCCAAAGGCCACTGAAACCGGCCTTGGACTTTCTGTTACCTCAGTATGCACCGGAGCACACAAACGAGCTGGAAAGACTCGTTAGGAGTGTCAGGGGCTCTTTTCAGTACTACTTTTATCACCTTTAAAAGCTGGACATGGTAAGCAGGCACAGCCAGCTCCTTCACAACTGCTTGCAGTATTGCTTCCTAAAAAGCAGTTCCTGTGAGTCTTTGTATGAAAGTGAGAAAATACTGGATAACAAAACCTGCTTCTATTAGTTACATGTTTAATCTGGTGGCTGCAGTGTGCTTGCAGGCTGCCTCAGGGCTGCCCATTTAGAAGAGCCCTCAAAGAGTTGGGGTTCTGTGTCCTCATCCCAGCTCTGCCAGGACTTTGCTCTGCAGCCTCAGGCAAAGTTACTCCTGTGTGCTACTTACTCCTGGGTCTTTTTTAATCACCTGCAGAACATGCCAAGTTTCATCTGACTGCCGTATCAAGAGGCCTAATTACTGGCAAGGCTTTTGGAAAGCCATCAGTACAAGGACAGTCCAAACTGAATTACACTTAAAACACATGAAGTAATTATCCTAAAGACTACAGTAAACTAAAAAATAACTGTATTTGCATTTGAGGAAATGGACTTTAAGAGCCAGATTTGCTCCCGGTCATAAAGGCTCTAGAGGTAGTGGTGTAGCCTATAGCTCTACCAAAATAAAAGCACAGAATATAGCCCCACTCCCCACCCCCTAACTGCACTCTGCATGTGTTCACTGCAGCAGAAGCTTCAATATTTGATTGAACCCTTACTGCTACTTTTGGCAGAAACACTAAAAGTCTACATTGCTTGAGAGCGCAGACGCTCTGGCAATGCAATCCCTCTATTTTGACACATTCTATAGAAAAGGGAATTTTTATAATCAGGATCAAACTCCATGGGAAAAAAAAAAAAAGAAAGAAAGAAAGAAAAAGAAAAAGTCTCCAGAATGTAAACATTTGACATGATGGGAATTCCTAGGGATTTTGTCTTATTAAACTCTACACAAGACTCCAAGCTGGAAGCATCCTCAACCCCAAAGCTATTGGCTTGTTTCCAGATTTTGTCACTGCTTTTCTCTTAAATACTCTAGCCCAGCACCACCAGATCCAAACATCATTGCAAGCTGGAAGAGTTCAGTTCCAGACCTAAAATCTGTAGTGAGGGCCCATCTCTATTCCAAGTGCAGCATAAAGTGGCTGTCACTCATATGTCACTGTTGCTTAGCCCCTACTGAAGCACATCAGAGCAGCTCCTCTCTCCATCTTGAGAGACACAAATTAACTGCTTTATAGAGTTCTTGGTCAGGAGGAAGAAATTACTCACAATTTATCTTCAAGACAAAAATGCTCATTCATAGGAAAATCTAAAAAAAATCCCCAACTGTGATCTCTTCCACTCACTTGTTATCCTTTCTGTCTGTATCGATTAACCACAAGCGTTTCCAGAGAGCTCCTCAGTACAGCAGCTAGACAAAACAGTGTCTTTTTCCAGCTTTCCGGTGCGTGCTGCATCCACAGTGCTGGCCCAAAGTCTCCGAGCAAGGCTGCGAGTCTCTGTGCAAGCACTCAGGCAATGAGGAACAGCAGCACCCGGGAGCAGCGGCGGGGCGCTCCCCCC